>NC_057797.1:256869763-256916068 GCF_018294505.1 Triticum aestivum
CGCTGGGCGCATAGCTCCATAATTCTCCCACCATAGACTGGCGGGGCCTTCAAGATGATATGCGGCAAAGGTGACCTTGTCAGCCTCCGCTACCAGCGCGGAACGCAGCTTGTGAGAAATACTGCGAAGCCAGTCATCAGCGTCGAGAGGCTCGACGGAGTGGTGGAACGTGGGTGGATGCAATTTGATAAAATCACTAAGTGACACCACGTTAGCCCTCTGATGGTGTGCTGTATTCTGTTCAATACGCTCCAACAAACGGTTTGTCTCCCGCTTGTTTCTCTCAGCTTCCATCATCACCTCGGCTAGTGAAGGAGGATGAGGCAGATTTTCATTCCTGGCTTCACTGCCTTCGGCCTGCTCTTGAGAAGCAGGGTTGGCGCGCGTGTTGACCATCCTAGGTAAACAAGACAAAGATTTAGTCAGAATGATAAAATTCCGACATAGGAATACATAATGTGAGGAATAACTCGGAATGCAAGATGATCATCCGTATGACATGGTAGATACAGAAACTGCTTCTTTTATTCCATCGTCATACACACCATACAAGGTTTAGTACAAGACCAAACGAAGTACTATTACGGTGAAAAGGGATTACATCTCATCGGAGGCATTCCAAACTCCTATACATTATTTTTCTACAACTCCGGAAAGAGTACAAACTAGGTCATATCCCACGAGTCACGCGGAACGATAGATGACACAGCTAGTGCAAACTAGGGATACTACCCCTAACTCAGACCGATCCGTAGTAGTCCTCATAAAAGTCACCTCCATAGCCTGGAAGCTCAACATGTTCATCCGGAAACAGATGATCTCGCGGAGCTTGTGGACCATAGGGGCTAGGATGAGGCCTTGGACCAACAAACGGTGGCCTGCGGGGACCGCGAGGTGGGGTGATGCCTCCTACATCACGCCAAACCATCACGTCAGGCAGAGCAGATCTCACAGGATAGAGATCGCGCATATCTGAGAATCCAGCTTGCACCGCCGGTGCGAACCGAGTCAAAGTGGCCCAGTGGTCAGCACGGGTATTGAAGAGCTCTAACCTTAAGGCCCGATTTTCACGATCCTTAACCTCGAGCATCTCAGCAGTGGTGCGAGTTCGTGAATCCTCCTGAGTGGAATCAGCATAAATAGCTTGGAGATATCCTTGTGCTCCCGGAAGTGATCCTGGCATATACCGGAAATCAGAGTCCCGAAATAAACCAGATCTGACTCGCATAATGGTCATCATGGAGTAGGCGGCATCCTGCACAGCCATCTCAATAGTAACCCCGAGTCCATAGGAGCAGTGAAGAGGCTCAGTGGATCCAGGATAAGATGGAAATATCCTGACAGTGCAGAGATACTGGCTTTGATTGAAGTCCCGGAATTGCTCTTCGACCGTGTACTCAGGATACCAGCGGTATCCAGCCTCAGTCATTACCCTGACCAACTTAGCAGTATGGCCGGGTACATCTAGGCATCGAGTCAGGCGAACCACTTGATTGAGGTCGCGAGTGGCCATCTGAAAGCATAATCATAATGCAAAGGCATTAGAATTTCTAGCAAAATTTCGACAGCATAACAGCTGTAAATGCTCAAAAAGGATTTTGAGACATTTGACAAAGGATTTCGTACACACTCAACATCATCATATCAAAGTTCTGAAACCATGTTGGCAACACAATGTGGTAGTAGAACTGAACTAGGCTTGTAACCATCAAACTTATAAGGTACTACTGATTAGTAACACGTGATCCTGATAGAGAGAACAGATCCTAATTCCTTAACCCCCGGTGGAAGAATGGACTGACTCAGATCAGAAAGTCATAAGGTATAAGGAGTAAAAAGAGCCTTACGTTCCAACCCACAAACAATTCCCCTACATATAACTAAAGAATTTCTAGACTCAACATCGACCAGTTTGGCTTGGAGAACCTACAGGCAGTCCGGCTCTGATGCCAACGCTGTCAGGACCCCGACTCGATGTCACATCGATCTAGCTGGTAACACCTCATATCACTTTGCGGCCTCACGCACGGTATCCCCACGGGTGTCGTCTTACCTTTTCCCGGGACCGTTTGCGCCTTTTGGCTCACGTATATGATAGTGTCGCTAGCATCCATATGATAAAGAGCCCGGGCTGACATGACTAGTCGTAAACCCACAGTGGCACAGACTTACAGGGACAGGCATCCATGACCCAGCTTCGAACGTGTCGGTCATCAGCAAGTGGGTCCGGGCTGTAGCACTGGGCTAGCAGGACTCCGGTAAACCGGGCTGTAGCGGGCTAACAGGACTCCGGTACTCAAAGCGTGACATTTCCCCGAAGGGACAGACACAGGAACGAAGAAGGACACATGCCGGCCAGCCTAAGTGTTCCAAAGCAGTAGCAAGCTACCATGGCTCAGCGGTAACACTAGGAGACATTTCCCGGTAAGAGAGGCTACTAAAGATAAACAACTAGATAGTCAGATCCCACACATACCAAGCATTTCAATCATACACACAATATGCTTGATATGTGCAAATACAACGAAGCATCACAACATGACTCTACGACACAAGTACTTTATTTAAGGCTCAGAGAGCCATACATAACATACACAAAGGTACGGGTCTCACGACCCAACATACAAGTCATACAGTCATACAAACCAGCAGCGGAAGTACATTGTCTGAGTACAGACAACTAGTAAAATAAAAGAGGCTTGGAAAGCCTAGCTATACTACGTGGTCCATCACAAGCTCAGGGTCACCACCTGGGTCTTTAGCCTACTCGTTGATGTCAACGTCTACATAGAACCCATCAGAAGGGGTTGCAGCGTCTTCTGTAAAAAATGTAGATTATAGCAACATGAGTACAAAGGTACTCAGCAAGACTTACATCAGATCCTACATACATGCATAGTATCAAGAAGGGTTGGTGGAGTTACTGCAGCAAGCCAGCTTTGACTCTTGGCTAGGCTATCCTATGATACTCCAACTTGAAATGGTTTTGCGCACACGAGTCCACTACTCACCACTTCAATACACTACCGAGGATCCACCTCCGTCTTCCTACGGAAGAGCCATCCTCGGCACTCACACTTATCTCGAGGCTTTTAGTAGTTTCCATTTACTTGTCTATGAACTGTATAGGCAACCAAGTAGTCCTTTACCGCGGACGCGGCTATTCGAATAGATTATGATAACCCTGCAGGGGTGTACTCCTTCATACACGCTCTCACCACTTACCGTCGTTTACACGACATGTACTCGGCAACCTTCAAGCGGAAGCCCAACGTGGGTGTCGGCCATGACCTACCTAATCACCTAAGCCTCCAGTCCAGGTTTATCGCCTATTCAGGTTCCATCCGCAGGGAGTCCGGCCGAGGTTTCCCATACGGCCCCGAACGATGTGAACAGGGTTCCCGAGATACCTAATGGGTATTCGGTACACCGTGCCACGTACCTACCGCATCACAGCCCACCCCTACGGTCAGCGCTGTCCACGGCCTCCAGTAGGCTACAAACACCAGAAACTACTTGCAACTCCTGGACGGAGAACTAGGGTGAATAAGAAGCCGAGAGGGTCCATTGGTTTCGGGCCCAATGCATGGTAGTAGCTGATTCTTAAATCACGCATACAGATCTCAGTGCTTAAGGTCGGCTTCAATGAAACAACCCACCATGTACTCCTACATGGCCTCTCATCGATACCTTTACCAAATCGTGTTCACCACACCACTCTCATTACCGACATAAACATTTCACTCTAGCCCATCACCCAGATGAACCAGACCTGACACGACTCTAAGCATAGCAGGCATAGCAAGGTAGGAACAACACATACATATGGCTCAATCAACTCCTACACATGCTAGTGGGTTTCATCTAGTTACTGTGGCAATGACAGGTCATGCAAAGGAAATGGGTTCAACTACCGTAGCACACAGCAGTTTGAAACGCGTTGTCTTAATGCAGTAAAAGAGAGCAGGAGCGAGAACATGGGATTGTATCGATATGATCAAATGGTTGGTTGCTTGCCTGATGGTTCGATGCACGGATATGATTCTTCGTTAGGGTAATCACGGTACTCCTCGGGGGCAGAACCTGTCGCAAGGACACCGATACACAACCATTACCAAACAATGTGCAACAATATGATGCATGCATGAAACATAGCAATATGAGTGTGTTGGACCAATGCAACTAAAACCAGAAGGGTTTGAACAAATTTGAATCAAAGATTCAAATTTCAAACTCAAACATGGCCTCTTAAAGTGCTTTTCCTTGTTCTGCTTGAAACATCAATTTAACTTGTTTGATCATGCATGAAAATAGTACAGATGGATAGATTGGATTTTTCTGATCATTTTTCATATATAATTTGTCCAATTTGGAGTTACAGAATAAAAGTTATGAATTTTTGAAGTTTAAATAATATTCTGGAATTTCCTGATTTAAATTAAATCCAGAAATTATAATTATTGCGCCAGCATGACGTCAACATGACGTCAGTGGTCAACTGCGGCTGTCTGGGGTCAAACCTGACGTGTGGGGGCCACACGTCAGTGATAGGGGGGTTTAACAGGTTTAAATTAATCCTAATTAGGGATTAGTGGCGCTGGGGTCCACTGGTCAGTGTCAGGGGGTTAACTAACAGTGGTTAGCACTAATCCTAATTAGCTACAGGGCTGGGCCCACCTGTCAGGGACTCAGGGGGGTTCCTGTCGTGGTCAAAATGGGTCAAACCCACCAGCGACGTGACGCCGGCGAGGCCCGAGACGGCGGCGCGACGCGGGATCGCGCTACAGGGCACGGGCAAGGCCGTGCTTGGGCTCGTTGGAGAGCCCTTGCTCCCGCGCGTCGAACGGTGGCTGTGGCTGGGCCTGGGGTGGCCGGAGTCGACGGCGGCGAGCTCGGCTGCGGCCGCCGGAGTTCGGGTGCGGTCGGGATCGGTGTTGCAGGGGGTTTGGGGAGGCGTTAGTGCGTGCTGCGTGCTCCTAGTGAGGTGTGGAGCACGATAGTGTGCTCGGTTGGGTGCTACGGTGACCGTGGCCACGACGGCGACATCGCCGGCGGCGTGGAGCTCTCGGCCAAGGTGGGGCTAGGGCCTAGAGGTCGAAAGGGACCAGGGGAGAAGGGGGAAACGACTCGGGGGCTCACCGCGGAGCTGCAGGGATGGTTAGCGGGCTCGGGGACGCGCTGGAGACGACTAATTCGACGGCGACGATGGTCGGAGCCCGAAGAGGGGAACGGCGACGTGGCGGCGATGCAGGGCTTCCGGGGACCCGTGGAGCGGTGGGGAGGAAGAGGGGGTCGAGGCGGAGCTCCTGAGCTAGTCGGGGGAGCGAGGGGTGGCCGGAGACGGCTGCTATGGCGAACGGCGGCGACGGTGGTGTTCGGCCGTGTGAGAGAGAGAGCGAGGGAGAGGAGGGAAGAGCCGGGGAAGAGTGAGAGAGAGCAGGGGGGATCGGGACGGCCTGCGGGAGTCGTCCACGCGGCCAGGAGCTCGTCGGCAAGCAGGAGGTGGCCGCGCGGCCGTGCGCGTGCGAGCACGCAGCAGCTTCGGGGCGAGGGGAGGAAGACGACGGAGGGCTGCAGTGGTGGGCTGGGCCGCCTGCTGGCTGGGCCGGCCAGCTGGCTGGGCTGCACAGGGAGGAGCCCAGGTAAGCCTCTCCCTTTTAATTATTTTCTGTTTTCTAATTTCTGACATTTGTTTTGATTTAAATAAAATATTAAATCATTTTATTTCCTTATGCCAATTTTTGCAGGAGCTAGATATATTATTCCAGAGCTCCTTTATAAATGGCATAATATTTGGACATATATTAATATATATAATTAATATATTTCCAATGCAAATATTTATGCATTAATTCCAAATGCCCAAAATAAATACCTATGAGCTCTTAAAAATATTGGTTTGATTTTTATCTCTGTCCAATATTTTCAGAGAGCAACATGAGCATTTTCTTGGACCCTTTTGGAGAAATTTTTATTTGGGTCATTTTCAAAAAGATTCTGAGGGTTTCACAGATCCCCATTTCAAGTTTCTGATGAAAGAGTAAACATGATGCAACACTCTAATGCATGGCTAGCTAGGATGTGACAACTCACCCCCACTCAAAAGAATCTCGTCCCGAGATTTGGGTTCCTCCGGGAAGAAGGCGGGATACTCAAGTCGAAGACGATCCTCCCTTTCCCAAGTTGCTTCATCCTCAGAATGGTGCGACCATTGTACTTTGAGAAACTTGATGTTATGACGTCGAGTGGTACGTTCGGCCTGATCGAGGATACGAATGGGGTACTCTCGATATGTAAGATTATCTTGGAGATCAAGCGTTTCGTGGTCCACTTCACGGATAGGATCCGAGAAGCAACGCCTGAGTTGAGAAACGTGGAAGACATCGTGGACTCTGGAGAGGTGCGGAGGTAGTTCCAACTGGTAGGCAACTTCTCCTCGTTTGGCGAGAATGCGAAAAGGTCCAATGTAACGAGGAGCCAATTTGCCTTTGATACCGAAACGATGGGTTCCCTTCAGAGGGGTGACCCGAAGATAAGCCTTCTCGTCAACCTCGAAAGTCATAGCCTTATGTTTTAGGTCATATTGACTCTTTTGACGAGATTGGGCTGTTTTCAACTTTTCACGAACGATGCGAACTTGTTCTTCTGCTTCCTGAATCATGTCCGGGCCAAAGAATTGTCTTTCCCCGGTCTCTGACCAGTTAAGGGGTGTTCGACACTGTCGTCCATAGAGAACTTCAAAAGGGGCTTTACCCAAGCTAGATTGATAGCTGTTGTTGTAAGCGAATTCGGCAAATGGAAGGCACTTCTCCCAATCCATTCCGAGTGAGATAACAGAGGCTCGAAGCATGTCTTCTAGAATTTGGTTGACGCGTTCCACTTGACCACTCGACTGAGGGTGGAAAGCGGTGCTAAAGGAGAGACGAGTCCCCATAGCATTTTGGAAACTTTCCCAATATCGAGAGGTGAAAAGACTTCCTCGATCCGAGTTAATTTCCAAAGGAACACCATGGAGAGACACTATACGGGAGATGTATAAGTCTGCCAGCTGACTAGCGGTTATACTCTCACGAACAGGTAAGAAATGAGCTACTTTGGAAAGACGATCGACCACGACGAAAATAGCATTATTCCCTCTCTTGGTCCTGGGAAAACCGGTAATGAAATCCATACCAATTTTATCCCATTTCCATTCAGGAATAGCTAAGGGTTGAAGGGTGCCAGCAGGCCGTTGATGCTCTGCTTTTACACGACGACAGACGTCGCAATTAGCAACATACTGAGCAATTTCTCTCTTCATCCTAGTCCACCAGAACCTCTGGTGTAGGTCCTGATACATCTTAGTACTACCGGGATGCATGGTGAGAGGAGATTCATGAGCTTCCTTAAGGATCAATCGCCTCAGGTTGCGCACTTTGGGAACCACTAGTCGATCCCCGAAGTATACGACCCCTTGATCATTAATGGAGAAACAATTCGCAATTCCTTTCTGAATGTTTCTCTTGATGCGGGAGATTCCCGGATCTACCTTCTGTGCTTTGATAATTTGATCCGTAAGGGTAGGTTTTGCCACCAAAGTGGAAAGAAAACCTTGAGGTACAATGTGAAGGTTAAGCTTCCGAAATTCCTCATGGAGAAGCGGTTGACTTTGTTGTAACATCAGGTTGTTACAATAAGATTTACGACTTAGCGCATCAGCCATGACGTTGGCTTTCCCTGGGGTATAGGTTATTCCTAAGTCGAAGTCTGTGATCAATTCAACCCAACGTCTTTGCCTGAGATTCAGATCCGGTTGGGTGAAAATGTACTTCAGACTTTGGTGATCAGTGAATATTTCGCAACGATTACCGAGGAGGTAAGGTCGCCAGGTCTTAAGTGCATAGACTACGGCTGCAAGCTCTAGATCATGAGTAGGATAGTTCTCCTCATGTGGGTGCAATTGCCGTGAAGCGTAGGCGATTACGTGTCGATCTTGCATGGGAATGCAACCCAGTCCTTGTCGCGAGGCGTCGCAGTAGATAACAAAGTCCTTGGAGAAGTCTGGCGGTACCAGCACGGGAGCAGAGGTCAGGCGTCTTTTCAGTTCCTGAAAGCTGTGCTCACATTGTGGAGTCCATTCGAACTTCTTATCTTTCTTGAGGAGTTCGGTTAGAGGTTTGGCAACTTTGGAGAAGTTCTCGACAAAGCGACGACAATAGCTCGCTAAGCCTAGAAAACTCCGAACTTGCTTGACCGATTCAGGTGGAGTCCAATTAAGAACGGCTTGAACTCGCTCAGGGTTAACAGCAATACCTTTACCAGATATTACATGACCTAGATAGGTCACTTCTGTCAACCAGAATTCACATTTAGAAAATTTGGCATAAAGGCGATGCTCTCGAAGTTTCTTCAACACTAGCCTTAGATGTTCGGCATGTTCTTCCTCGTTCTTGGAGTAGATGAGTATATCATCGAGATAAACTACGACGAACTTATCCAAATACTCCATGAAGATTGAGTTCATTAACCGAGAAAAGGTGGCTGGAGCGTTGGTTAAACCGAAGGACATGACGGTGTACTCGTATTGGCCATAACGAGTAACGAAGGCCGTTTTAGGAATGTCCCCGTTTCTGATTTTGATTTGATGGTAGCCCAACCTCAAATCCATCTTGGAGAAGACTGAGGATCCAGCGAGCTGATCATACAGGTCGTTGATCCTGGGAAGTGGATATTTGTTCTTGATTGTGACCAAATTGACAGGTCGGTAATCTACAACCATCCGATCCGTACCATCCTTCTTCTTGACGAATAGGACGGGGCAAGCCCACGGAGATGAACTAGGTTGGATGAAACCTTTTTTCAAAGACTCATCGAGTTGTTTCTTAAGCTCGGCTAGTTCTAGTGGTGCCATCTTATAAGGTCTTCTAGCAATCGGAACGGTTCCTGGAATGAGGTCTATTACGAACTCAACATCCCTGTCGGGTGGAACACCTGGCAATTCCTCTGGAAAGACATCCGGGAAGTCACGGACTACCGGAATGTCCTCGAGGTCTGGCAAAGGGCTGGCGTTAAGAGAATATAATTGTCGCTTGGCTATTCGGGTCAAGACATTGACTATCTTCCCCGAAGGATGGGTGAGTTGAACAGTCCTAGAGAAGCAATCAATTTGGGCATGATGAGCTGACATCCAGTCCATACCCAGAATGATATTAATATCTGAAGATTTAAGGGCTATCAAAGATGCGAGAAAAACAAGTCTGTCGACTTGGATTTCATTTCCATGGCTTACTCTAGAAGTTTGCCATTTGGATCCCGGAGTTTGAATTACCATAGAGGTTGGCATGTCACAGAATGCAACGTTATGCAAGCGAGCATAGTTTTCAGATATAAAAGAATGAGAGGCTCCTGTATCGAAAAGAACAGATGCCGGGTGGCAATTAACAAGAAGCGTACCGAGAACGACGTTGGGATCCTCTTGAGCTTCTTCGGCAGAGATACAGTTGACATGGCCACGTGAAGCGGTGACCGGTTTGGCGTGGAATATTTTTCCTGTCGGCTTGCCATGGCCAACAGCTTTAGCAGATTGGTTGGGGTTGGTCTGAGGACACTCACGCATATAGTGGCCAAATTCCCCACATTTGAAACAAGTCACGGAACTGGTACGTGGAGGAGCATTGTTAGTTGGACCCCCATAGGGCTTGGCCGGTGCAGACTGTTGGACAGGGCGAGGCGCCTGGAAAGATGGCCTCGGTGTGAACCTGGGTGGCAGGGCGGTGTTGGGTACCCACACGCGGCGCTTCTGAGGACCAGCACCGGATGAGGAACCCATATCGCGGCCATGCTTGCGTGTTGCGTCATAGTCAGTCTGACCAGTTTCAGCACTGATGGCTTTGTTGACAAGTTTCTGAAAAGATGTGCACTCATGCAGACGGAGGTCGCGGCGAAGCTCAGGACTAAGCCCCTTACAGAACCTTGCTTGCTTCTTGGCGTCAGTAGAAACTTCCTCGGTTGCATATCGTGCGAGATTACCAAACTCCCTGCTATAAACATCCACAGAAAGTCGGCCTTGGGTGAAATTGCAGAATTCCTCACGTTTACGGTCCATGAGACCCTCCGGAATGTGATGTTCACGGAAAGCCTCGCTGAATTCGGCCCAAGTAGTGACATGGCCCGCTGGGCGCATAGCTCCATAATTCTCCCACCATAGACTGGCGGGGCCTTCAAGATGATATGCAGCAAAGGTGACCTTGTCAGCCTCCGCTACCAGCACGGAACGCAGCTTGTGAGCGATACTGCGAAGCCAGTCATCAGCGTCGAGAGGCTCGACGGAGTGGTGGAACGTGGGTGGATGTAATTTGATAAAATCACTGAGTGACACCACGTTAGTCCTCTGATGGTGTGCTGTGTTCTGTTCAATACGCTCCAACAAACGGTTGGTCTCCCGCTTGTTTCTCTCAGCTTCCATCATAACCTCGGCTAGTGAAGGAGGATGAGGCAGATTTGCATCCCTGACTTCACTGCCTTCGGCCTGCTCTTGAGGAGCAGGGTTAGTGCGCGTGTTGACCATCCTAGGTAAACAAGACAATGATTTAGTCAGGATGATAAAATTCCGACATAGGATACATAATGTAAGGAATAATTCGGAATGCAAGATGATCATCCGTATGACATGGTAGATACAGAAACTCCTTCTTTTATTCCATCGTCATACACACCATATAGGGTTTAGTACAAGACCAAACAAAGTACTAATACGGTGAAAAGAGGATTACATCTCATCGGAGGCATCCCAAGCTCCTATACATTATTTTTCTACACCTCCGGAAGAGTACAAACTAGGTCATATCCCACGAGTCACGCGGGACGATAGAAGACACAGCTAGTGCGAACTAGTGATACTACCACTAACTCAGACCGATCCGTAGTAGTCCTCGTAGAAGTCACCTCCATAGCCTGGAAGCTCAACATGATCATCCGGAAACAGACGGTCTCGCGGAGCTTGTGGACCATAGGGGCTAGGATGAGGCCTTGGACCAACAGACGGTGGCCTGCGGGGACCGCGAGGTGGGGTGATGCCTCCTACATCACGCCAAACCATCACGTCTGGCAGAGCAGATCTCACAGGATAGAGATCGCGCATATCTGAATATCCAGCTTGCACCGCCGGTGCGAACCGAGTCAATGTGGCCCAGTGGTTAGCACGGGTATTGAAGAGCTCTAACCTCAAGGCCCGATTTTCACGGTCCTTATCCTCGAGCATCTCAGCAGTGGTGCGAGTCCGTGAATCCTCCTGAGAGGGGTCAGCATAAATAGCCTGGAGATACCCTTGTGCTCCCGGAAGTGATCCTGGCATATACCGGAAATCAGAGTCCCGAAATAAACCAGATCTGACTCGCATAATGGTCATCATAGAGTAGGCGGCGTCCTGCACAGCCATCTCAATAGTAACCCCGAGTCCATAGGAGCAGTGAAGAGGCTCGGTGGATCCAGGATAAGATGGAAATATCCTGACAGTGCAGAGATACTGGCTTTGATTAAAGTCTCGGAATTGCTCTTCGACCGTGTACTCAGGATACCAACGGTATCCAGCCTCAGTCATTACCCTGACCAACTTGGCAGTATGGCCGGGTACATCTAGGCATCGAGTCAGGCGAACCACTTGATTGAGGTCGCGAGTGGCCATCTGAAAGCACAATCATAATGCAAAGGCATTAGAATTTCTAGCAAAATTTCGGCAGCATAACAGCTATAAATGCTCAAAAAGGATTTTGAGACATTTGACAAAGGATTTCGTACACACTCAACATCATCATATCAAAGTTCTGAATCCATTCTAACAACATCATGTGGTAGTAAAACTGAACTAGGCTTGAATCCATCAACTTATAAGGTACTACTGATTAGTAACTCGTGATCCTGATAGAGAGAACAGATCCTAATTCCTTAACCCCCGGTGGAAGAATGGACTGACTCAGATCAGAATGTCATAAGATAAAGGAGTAAAAAGAGCCTTACGTTCCAACCCACAAACAATTCCCCTACATATCACTAAAGAATTTCTAGACTCAACATCGACCAGTTTGGCTTGGAGAACCTACAGGCAGTCCGGCTCTGATGCCAACGCTGTCAGGACCCCGACTCGATGTCACATCGATCTAGCTGGTAACACCTCATATCACATTGCGGCCTCACGCACGGTATTCCCACGGGTGTCGCCTTACCTTTGCCCGGGACCGTTTGCGCCTTTTGGCTCACGTATATGATAGTGTCGCTAGCATCCATATGATAAAGAGCCCGGGCTGACATGACTAGTCGTAAACCCAAAGTGGCACAGACTTACAGGGACAGGCATCCATGACCCAGCTCCGAACGTGTCGGTCATCAGCAAATGGGTCCGGGCTGTAGCACTGGGCTAGCAGGACTCCGGTAAACCGGGCTGTAGCGGGCTAACAGGACTCCGGTACTCAAAGCGTGACATTTCCCCGAAGGGACAGACACAGGAACGAAGAAGGACACATGCCGGCCAGCCTAAGTGTTCCAGAGCAGTAGCAAGCTACCATGGCTCAGCGGTAACACTAGGAGACATTTCCCGGTAAGAGAGGCTACTAAAGATAAACAACTAGATAGTCAGATCCCACACATACCAAGCATTTCAATCATACGCACAATATGCTTGATATGTGCAAATACAACGAAGCATCACAACATGACTCTACGACACAAGTACTTTATTTAAGGCTCAGAGAGCCATACATAACATACACAAAGGTACGGGTCTCACGACCCAACATACAAGTCATATAGTCATACAAACCAGCAGCGGAAGTACATTGTCTGAGTACAGACAACTAGTAAAATAAAAGAGGCTTGGAAAGCCTAGCTATACTACGTGGTCCATCACAAGCTCAGGGTCACCACCTGGGTCTTTAGCCTACTCGTTGATGTCAACGTTTACATAGAACCCATCAGAAGGGGTTGCAACGTCTTTTGTAAAAAATGTAGATTATAGCAACATGAGTACAAAGGTACACAGCAAGACTTACATCAGATCCTACATACATGCATAGTATCAAGAAGGGTTGGTGGAGTTACTGCAGCAAGCCAGCTTTGACTCTTGGCTAGGCTATCCTACGATACTCCAACTTGAAATGGTTTTGCGCACACGAGTCCACTACTCACCACTTCAAAACACTACCGAGGATCCACCTCCGTCTTCCTACGGAAGAGCCATCCTCGGCACTCACACTTATCTCGAGGCTTTTAGTAGTTTCCATTTACTTGTCTATGAACTGTATAGGCAACCAAGTAGTCCTTTACCGCGGACGCGGCTATTCGAATAGATTATGATAACCCTGCAGGGGTGTACTCCTTCATACACGCTCTCACCACTTACCGTCGTTTACACGACATGTACTCGGCAACCTTCAAGCGGAAGCCCAACGTGGGTGTCGGCCACGACCTACCTAATCACCTAAGCCTCCAGTCCAGGTTTATCGCCTATTCAGGTTCCATCCGCAGGGAGTCCGGCCGAGGTTTCCCATACGGCCCCGAACGATGTGAACAGGGTTCCCGAGATACCTAACGGGTATTCGGTACACCGTGCCACATACCTACCGCATCACAGCCCACCCCTACGGTCAGCGCTGTCCACGGCCTCCAGTAGGCTACAAACACCAGAAACTACTTGCAACTCCTGGACGGAGAACTAGGGTGAATAAGAAGCCGAGAGGGTCCATTTGTTTCGGGCCCAATGCATGGTAGTAGCTGATTCTTAAATCACGCATACAGATCTCAGTGCTTAAGGTCGGCTTCAATGAAACAACCCACCATGTACTCCTACATGGCCTCTCATCGATACCTTTACCAAATCGTGTTCACCACACCACTCTCATTACCGACATAAACATTTCACTCTAGCCCATCACCCAGATGAACCAGACCTGACACGACTCTAAGCATAGCAGGCATAGCAAGGTAGGAACAACACATACATATGGCTCAATCAACTCCTACACATGCTAGTGGGTTTCATCTAGTTACTGTGGCAATGACAGGTCATGCAGAGGAAATGGGTTCAACTACCGTAGCACACAGCAGTTTGAAACGCGTTGTCTTAATGCAGTAAAAGAGAGCAGGAGCGAGAACATGGGATTGTATCGATATGATCAAATGGTTGGTTGCTTGCTTGATGGTTCGATGCACGGATATGATTCTTCGTTAGGGTAATCACGGTACTCCTCGGGGGCAGAACCTGTCGCAAGGACACCGATACACAACCATTACCAAACAATGTGCAACAATATGATGCATGCATGAAACATAGCAATATGAGTGTGTTGGACCAATGCAACTAAAACCAGAAGGGTTTGAACAAATTTGAATCAAAGATTCAAATTTCAAACTCAAACATGGCCTCTTAAAGTGCTTTTCCTTGTTCTGCTTGAAACATAAATTTAACTTGTTTGATCATGCATGAAAATAGTACAGATGGATAGATTGGATTTTTCTGATCATTTTTCATATATAATTTGTCCAATTTGGAGTTACAGAATAAAAGTTATGAATTTTTGAAGTTTAAATAATATTCTGGAATTTCCTGATTTAAATTAAATCCAGAAATTATAATTATTGCGCCAGCATGACGTCAGCATGACGTCAGTGGTCAACTGCGGCTGTCTGGGGTCAAACCTGACGTGTGGGGGCCACACGTCAGTGACAGGGGGGTTTAACAGGTTTAAATTAATCCTAATTAGGGATTAGTGGCGCTGGGGTCCACTGGTCAGTGTCAGGGGGTTAACTAACAGTGGTTAGCACTAATCCTAATTAGCTACAGGGCTGGGCCCACCTGTCAGGGACTCAGGGGGGTTCCTGTCGTGGTCAAAATGGGTCAAACCCACCGGCGACGTGACGCCGGTGAGGCCCGAGACGGCGGCGCGACGCGGGATCGCGCTACAGGGCACGGGCAAGGCCGAGCTTGGGCTCGTTGGAGAGCCCTTGCTCCCGCGCGTCGAACGGTGGCTGTGGCTGGGCCTCGGGTGGCCGGAGTCGACGGCGGCGAGCTCGGCTGCGGCCGCCGGAGTTCGGGTGCGGTCGGGATCGGTGTTGCAGGGGGTTTGGGGAGGCGTTAGTGCGTGCTGCGTGCTCCTAGTGAGGTGTGGAGCACGATAGTGTGCTCGGTTGGGTGCTACGGTGACCGTGGCCACGACGGCGACATCGCCGGCGGCGTGGAGCTCTCGGCCAAGGTGGGGCTAGGGCCTAGAGGTCGAAAGGGACCAGGGGAGAAGGGGGAAACGACTCGGGGGCTCACCGCGGAGCTGCAGGGATGGTTAGCGGGCTCGGGGATGCGCTGGAGACGACGAATTCGACGGCGACGATGGTCGGAGCCCGAAGAGGGGAACAGCGACGTGGCGGCGATGCAGGGCTTCCGGGGACCCGTGGAGCGGTGGGGAGGAAGAGGGGGTCGAGGCGGAGCTCCTGAGCTAGTCGGGGGAGCGAGGGGTGGCCGGAGACGGCTGCTATGGCGAACGGCGGCGACGGTGGTGTTCGGCCGTGTGAGAGAGAGAGCGAGGGAGAGGAGGGAAGAGCCGGGGAAGAGTGAGAGAGAGCAGGGGGGATCGGGACGGCCTGCGGGAGTCGTCCACGCGGCCAGGAGCTCGTCGGCAAGCAGGAGGTGGCCGCGCGGCCGTGCGCGTGCGAGCACGCAGCAGCTTCGGGGCGAGGGGAGGAAGACGACGGAGGGCTGCAGTGGTGGGCTGGGCCGCCTGCTGGCTGGGCCGGCCAGCTGGCTGGGCTGCACAGGGAGGAGCCCAGGTAAGCCTCTCCCTTTTAATTATTTTCTGTTTTCTAATTTCTGACATTTGTTTTGATTTAAATAAAATATTAAATCATTTTATTTCCTTATGCCAATTTTTGCAGGAGCTAGATATATTATTCCAGAGCTCCTTTATAAATGGCATAATATTTGGACATATATTAATATATATAATTAATATATTTCCAATGCAAATATTTATGCATTAATTCCAAATGCCCAAAATAAATACCTATGAGCTCTTAAAAATATTGGTTTGATTTTTATCTCTGTCCAATATTTTCAGAGAGCAACATGAGCATTTTCTTGGACCCTTTTGGAGAAATTTTTATTTGGGTCATTTTCAAAAAGATTCTGAGGGTTTCACAGATCCCCATTTCAAGTTTCTGATGAAAGAGTAAACATGATGCAACACTCTAATGCATGGCTAGCTAGGATGTGACATGGTGTTAGACCCAATAATAAATGGGTACCGTTTCACACGAATCCTCATGGACGGCGGCAGTGATCTAAATCTGATATATTAGGACACAGTCCGCAAAACGGGGATAGACCTGACACAAATAAGCCACAGTAATACTACCTTCAAGGGAGTAATACCAGGCCAAGAGGCCCGCTGTATGGACTCTCTACCAATAGAGGTGGTATTCGGTTCTCCCGAGAACTTCCGGAGCAAAAGGTTAACTTTTCACATCGCCCCACTCCGAAGTGGTTTTCAAGCACTACTCGGAAGAACGGCTTTCGCTCGTTTTAATGCAATACCGCATTATGCTTTTCTCAAGCTTAAGATGCCCGGTCCACATGGCATCATCTCAGTTAGCGGAAATACCGAACGTTTCTTACGTACAGAAGAGGATGCGATGGCTCTAACAGACGCAAACTAGACTGCCTCACCAACCAGAAAAATGGCAGGTCATCAAGACCACGGACACAGTTAAACGAATACAGAGTTCCATCACATATACATGAGATTGGTTTGATGATCAAACCCTCATAAAAGATACCAGGGGCTTCCCGCGTGTAATCAGGGCCAGCCCTGCCCAACTTGGCTTCTCTTGAATTTTGATAGTTCATTAATAATAACCAATTCTTCTTTTTTGGCACGGCAACTTTCACCTAAGTTCTTTCCTTTTACAGATGACAATTGAGGGAGTCCTGGATTAGGGGGTGTTCGGGTAGCCGGACTATACCTTCAGCCGGACTCCTGGACTATGAAGATACAAGATTGAAGACTTCGTCCCGTGTCCGGATGGGACTTTCCTTGGCGTGGAAGGCAAGTTTGGCGATGCGCATATTCAAGATCTCCTACCATTGTAACTGACTCTGTGTAACCCTAACCCTATCCGGTGTCTATATAAACCGGAGGGTTGTAGTCCATAGGACATCAACTCCATATACAACAATCAGACCATAGGCTAGCTTCTAGGGTTTAGCCTCCTTGATCTCGTGGTAGATCTACTCTTGTACTACCCATATCATCAATATTAATCAAGCAGGAGTAGGGTATTACCTCCATCTAGAGGGCCCGAACCTGGGTAAAAACATCGTGTCCCTTGTCTCCTGTTACCATCTGGCCTTGACGCACAGTTCGGGACCCCCTACCCGAGATCCGCCGGTTTTGACACCGACATTGGTGCTTTCATTGAGAGTTCCTCTGTGCCGTCGCAATCAGGAAGGATGCCTCCTCCCGTCTTTAAAGACGGCGCCGTTGCTAAGGGAGCCTTGGCTGTCGGCCAAACTCTCCGGCTAGGTGGTTTCCTCATGACCGCCTGTTCGGCTGTTGCGCCGACGGTGACCTCTCGGGTCATCAAAAGCAACCTACACGTCAGCTCGGAGCTCGTCGAGCAGCTAGATCCAATGGAGCTCTCTTCCGTAAACGAGCTATTGGATCACATCGCCGCCCTGGGGGTCGCTACGGATTACGACCAGGTTGGGCTTAAATCCGATCTAAGAGAAATTAACTCTCCCCAAGTCACCCACCACGTTGCCGTGGTAGAGGCACAGTGCGGCGACCCTTCATCTATTTTAAGGACTAGCTACGTCCGAATTCCCGACCCCTCCAAGCCGGATACCCACGGAGGGGAGGATGTAACTCAAGACCCGAGCTTAGGATCAGGCAACGGGCTAGATTCATTGGACAACATCCAAGAATCCGAACCTCAGAGTTCGGAAACTCTTCAGCCTCCGAATCTTGGATTGGGTGAGGTTTCAGATTCAACGACACCCGCACACCCGAACATAAGCGATCTCTCCCAAATCAGGCAGAGGCCCGAGGAAACAGTACATCATTACTGGGCCAGATTCCTCCTGGTTATGAATAGGATAAAGGATTGCCGCAAGAGAGACGCGATCTCAATTTTCTGCAGTAATTGCACGGACGAGGGAATCCTTAACGCCGTAAGTCGTCGTGATATTACACGCTTCACTGACTTGGCGCCCATAGTACAAAAATACTGTGCGATGGAAAGCGCCTTGAAAACCGAAATAAAATTTTGGGATAATCCGGCCTTGAATAGTAATCCTGTCCAAACTAAGAGGGTGCATCATCATAGGACACCCGGGATAAACACCAAAAAGCCAAAACCCTCTACAGGGCATGGAACCGTACTGGAAAGGTGGCTTGATGGACCCTGTAGAATTCACAGTACAGAGGACGCCACACCAACTCACAGCCTTAGAACATGTTGGATACTCCGGCAGGTGGCCAAAATTGGCGAGGACCTCTTAATTCTGGAGGCCGCAGAAAGCCAGACCGAGGACACCAGTACCGTTCTCATAGTCTTTGAGACTTTCGCATCAAGCAATATGCGAAAAAGAACACTCCGCAGCCTTGCCGAAGTCTATCAAGTTGCAACAATAAATCCATGGAGTGACACTGCTATTACCTTCAACGCAAGTGATGAACCTAGATTCCGAGCAGCCCGAGCACCAGCCGCATTGGTCCTTAGTCCCATAGTGGACGACTTTCGCCTCACCAAGGTGCTCATGGATGGAGGCAGTGGACTGAACCTCATTTATGAGGAAACCCTTCAAAAATGGAAATAGATTGGAACCGCATCGAGCGAAGCAGCACAACCTTTAGAGGAATAATCCCCAGTTGGGAAGCACGCTGCACAGGAAAAATCACACTAGATGTGGTGTTCGGCACGCTGGATAATTATAGGTCCGAAGAAGTCACGTTTCAGGTGGCCCCGTTCAAAAGCGGATATCACGCTTTACTAGGGCGGGAAGCATTCACAATCTTCCAAGCAATACCCCATTACGGGTACATGAAGCTTAAGATGCCCGGGCCAAACGGAATTATCACTCTAGCTAGTGATCCGGACATAGCACTCCGCGCCGAAAACAAGACGGCCGCATTAGCCCTTGAGGCACTATCCGAAGCCTTAGCGGCCGAGGAACTGACTGTTGTGCGCTCCACGGTTAACAGGGATGATGTGATACTCGACAAGAGATCCAAATCCACATCCTTCAAGCTAGCTAACGAAATAGTCAAATTCCAGGTCCATCCAACGGACCCCAATAAAACAGCTTCCATCGGGGCACGACTGAACCCTGATGTAGACGCCGCACTGCGAGAGTTCCTACGAGAGAACTGGGACATTTTCGCCTGGCACCCTTCAGACATGCCAGGGATCCCACGCAGGCTGGCCGAACACAGCTTAAATATCCTAAAAGGATTCAAACCTGTCAAATAAGCCCTTCGGCGTTTTTCCGAACCCAAGAGACAGGCTATGGGAGAGGAGCTAGCCAGGCTATTGGAGGCCGGATTCATTAGAGACATAAAGCATCCGGATTGGCTAGCAAACCTGGTGATGGTACCAAAGAAGGACAAATCCTGGCGCATGTGTGTCGATTTTAAAGACCTTAACAAGCCTTGCCCAAAGGATCCCTTCCCCCTCCCCCGTATCGATCAAATTATTGATGCCACCGCAGGACACGATTCGTTGTGTTTCCTCGACGCATACTCCGGTTACCATCAAATCAAGATGGCAGAATCAGACCAAGCCGCAACAGCATTCATCACACCGTACGGCCCATTCTGCTTCAACACAATGCCCTTCGGGCTGAAAAACGCCGGCGCAACATATCAACGCATGATCCAGACATGTCCGGCAAACCAGATCGGCAAAACAGTGGAGGCGTATGTGGATGATGTGGTCGTCAAATCAAGACATGTCGAATCTCTAGTAGATGACTTGAGGCTTACATTCGATAACCTCCGAAAATATGACATCAAGCTCAACCCGGAAAAATGCGTCTTCGGCGTTCCAGCCGGAAAGCTCTTGGGCTTCATTGTATCCGGTAGAGGAATTGAAGCAAATCCAGCCAATATCCGAGCTTTGTCACAATTGGATATCCCAAAGGACCTCAAACAAATACAAAAATTAACCGGATGCGTGGCGGCTTTAAGCCGCTTCATCTCCCGCTTGGGAGAAAAAGCACTACCGGAGTCCTTCAAAGGTGCATCTCCGAAGTGGAAGGGCGGAACCTTCTGGCTGAAATTCATGCCGGACTCGGTGGTCACCACGATGCTGCTCGGTCCCTTGTTAGCAAGGCTTTCCGTACAGGCTTTTATTGGCCGACGGCACGGGCAGACGCTCAGGACCTAGTCCAACGATGCGTTGGTTGCCAACTTTTTGCCAACCAAAGCCATATGCCACCCACCGCACTCCAAACTATACCCATCAACTGGCCTTTTGCGGTCTGGGGGCTTGACATGGTCGGACCCCTTAAAGGTGGGACCCATAGAAAAAAATACTTACTGGTCATGGTGGATAAGTTCACCAAATGGATAGAAGCCAAGCCTGTTAAAACTGCCGAATCCAGACCTGTGATAGACTTCATATCCGGGGTTGTACACCGTTATGGCGTCCCCCACAGCATCATAACCGATAACGGTACAAACTTTACCGCCGACGAGGTAAAACTCTGGTGCAAAAACATGGGCATCAAGCTCGATTATGCTTCCGTCTATCACCCACAAACCAACGGCCAGGTCGAACGTGCAAATGGTCTTATCATGAGCGGCATTAAACCCAGATTGGTGCGGTCCCGCAAGGAATCTAATACGCACTGGGTAGAGGAGCTCGACCCCGTGCTATGGGGGCTGCGGACCACGCTAAATCGCACCACCGGATACACACCATTTTTTATGGTGTACGGTGCAGAGACAGTTCTGCCCTGCGACATAATTCATGACTCACCTAGAGTGCGCATGTACGAAGAAAGAGAAGCCGAGCTTGATCGGCAGGACAACTTGGACGCCTTGGAGGAGGAGCGTGACGTGGCAAAAGCCCGTTCCGCATTTTATCAACAGCAGGCCCGAAGATATCAAAGCAGAGAAGTACGGGCCAAAAATTACAATGTTGTCGAACTAGTTCTACGCCTGCCGGATAAGAAAAAGGACAAACTCAAGCCCAAGTGGGAAGGTCCATTCATAATCGACCAAGTCCTGACTGGTGGGGCGTACCGCCTGCGAGATGCGTCAGATAACTGACTCGAGCCGAACCCGTGGAACGCCACCCGTCTCCGAAGATTCTATGCCTAGCGCCGGACTCTGTGTTCTTCTCCTTCCTCTGTCCATTTTTTGCATTTTTCTGTCTTACATTTCTCTCCTTCCCCTATTTTCTTTTATAGCCCTTAAAGGCTCATCTAGTGACGCGCCATTCACGCTCATTAAACCTGGGGGCTTCTTTAACAGAAGCTTATTTATACGGGCTTCACGCCCAACACATTCGTCAAACTTCCGCATGTACCTTTTTCTTCACCATTATATGCATCGATATGACTTAAGTTTTGGCCAAGCTGGGTTGCCTGGCTCCTGTGCTTACCCCTACGTTCCCGATTGTTCGGCTAGGCGGTAAAGGGAGCACCTCTGCGATTGTTACTGCCGGGTCAGCCGGATGTGTACCTCAGACTGGGTGAAGCCGAAAGCTAGCGTTCTTAAGGGAATATTCGGTCGGTGAAATAAAAGATGATCTTTTTACTCATTTTATGCGCCCCAGATGCTTTTTCTGCGTTTTTTCACGCAGTTCAGACATGCACTTTAGGGCATGCCTCCCAGCGAAAGGAACCCCTAACGGAACTATTCTCTCTGGAAGATGTTTCTTACTAACCATGTAATATAACATAACTAGTTGGGCACTTGTCTGATAAAGCACTAATGACCCCTACGCCTGGTCTCCACACATACCCCGGTTCTTATATAACCGCTATGGTATTCGGACACACTCCGGACTGTCAGGTCCCGAGGTTGAAGCGAAAAGGTCGGCAACGACAAACGATCTACAATCCGGCTAGAAGGCATTACACATGTCAATTCAAAATTACATAGTCATTCTGACTGATTGTATTCCTCTTCTATACCATCTAACAGACTTTCTAATTTACAGTCCTGCTGGGAATACTTCGCGGCCAACTCTACTTGGCCGTATACTAAGCTTACAGGGATCTCCTTCCCGTCAGGCCCCACCGGTCCGACCTCGGCCATGTGGTTTGGGTCAGACTTCGTAAAACAGGTCTTCACCATGGCCCAGGCCTCCCTAGCGCCATGTCGGCAGGCCGATATCTTCCACAACTGGAAGCGACGCCGAGCTCCCTTCAGCTTCTCCGCAAGCTCTCCAAGGCCCTCGGGCATGGAGTGGATAGGCCATAAGGCTTGGGCAACGCCTCGCATCGCCTGCCGATTTCGCTCGTGCAGTTGCAAGAGTTCGGGAAGGAGGTCACCCGTAGAACCGGGCATCTCCTCTGCAGGATGACCTGTGAGCATACCTACAGACATCACTCTATTAGTCGACTTCCTCGCCGAACTCTTTTTTCAAAGTTCGTTCAAGCACTTACTAAATATGCCGTGTCAAAGCCACTGATTCTCCTTCATGGAGTCCGACAGCTGGCCACGAACATCTTTAAGTTCGACGTCCAGCTTGGTGTTGCCATCCTGAAGATCATTCTTCTCTCGCGTCACCTTTGTCAACGTACTCTCACCGGCCTTTAGCCGGCGTAAGAGTTGTTGCTTTTCCGGATCGAGTCCGGCGCCATCTGCAATATGATTTGTCAGATTTGCACCCACACCGCACAATACTAATCTTTCGAAGTGTATCTTACCTGAGGGGGTATCTTTGGGCTCCCCTGCTGTGGCTAGTGCGGCCTCTAGTTGGGCCTTGCACTTTTCCAGCCCCTGGGACAGTACTGTATTCTTCTCTGTAAGAACCTGCATATTAAATGATCCTTAAATCAGTTGCTCTAACTGTTTCAAGTCTCGGGGGCTACTGGTATATATATATTTGACCAAAATTTTCTTACCCGTATGTCTTTTACATACTGCTCCGTGGCTCTGGCTAAACCATTTTGAGCGGCACGGAGGTACGCATCTCTCGAATTAAAGGCATCTAAAGCCTCTTGGGAGAAACAAGCATCGCGTAGAACTGTCCGGCGACGCCTGTGGTTCATGGCACTCTCCACTTCAGAATTTGTGGCAGACAGCCTATCCGTATCCTCTATCGGAGGAGCGTCCGGTGTGCGCCTTGTGCTCGCCTCCGCTTCCTGGCCAGACGTTGGAGCCTGGCTGGTGGAGGCACGATTGGCAACCTCTCCGGATGTAGTCCGGCGAGGTCTCTTCATTCTGAAGATAGCATGAACGTTAATATGCCCTGACAGAGTAACACTAGGGAAACAGAGGGTGCGCTATACCTTTGCGCCGGCATCTCAGTCCGGACTACATTCGTTTTGCCCCACGGGGCCCTGCGGCCCCTCGTTGGCTAGCCGCCGCAGGTTCGGCCTCCCGCCTCGGAAATCTCCCCTGCAAAACACGGTTGTCGTCAGAAACACCGGAATATGTGAGAATGGAATCTCTCTCAAGGGAATGAGACTCCGGTTTCTATCACCTGGGAGGCCGGGATTAACCCTGGGTAATCAGCCATAATGGCTACCAAGGTATTGTCCTTGCTTAGCTGATGGACCACCCCGTCGATAAACTCCACCGATATGTTCGGATCCTCTTCGGAGTCCGGATCGAGGGACCGTTCTAGGTCCTCGGGCTGTGGAGGGCGGCTGTTTATATCCTTTACCTCCTGTCGCAGTTCCTGCATTGAAGTCGTTAGACTACATATCTAACTGTGGGAGTATAAAACAAACGGGCAAGCGCAATTGTTCACTTATGCAACTTGGAGGATCGTACATAGTAAATCCGGCCTGCGGGTTGACGCGGAGGAATTCCTCCTTTTCTCCCTTGTACGAAGAGGATAAGATCTTTACTAGGGTGGCGACTGAGGCCGGCCCCTTACGACCGTAACGGGTGGCGTCATCCTCCCTGTTGAAATCCCACATGGGGTGGCCTCTATATTGAAGCAGCTGCACCCCCCGCATAATGCATGCGGCCATGACTCCAATCATGGTTAGTCCGGAATGAGCCAACAGTCTTATCCGGCTCATCAGGTAAAGGACGTCTCTGTCACTTTCTCTCTGAGAGCTCCGCGGACCCCAGCTCAAGCGTTTCTTCAATGGAGCACTGTTGAACTCAGGGAGACCGACCCGGATAGGGTCCGGTAGCGGGACGTCATCTATGTAAAACCATTCCGAAGGCCAGTCCTCGGACGCCTTCTTTGGGGTTCCGGATAGGTATCCGGTCCCGGCGATGCGCCATACTTCGGCTTCGCCCACTTGGTATATAGACCCCTCTTGAGAATGGGGCACCAGGCAGAATAACCTCTTCCACAGTGCGAAATGAGCCTCAACGCCTAAAAATAGCTCGCAAAGGGCGACGAAACCCGCAATATGTAATACGTAGGCGGGCGTGAGATTGTGCAGCTGGAGGCCGTAGAACTCCAGAAGCCCGCGGAGAAATGGATGAATTGGAAATCCCAGTCCCCTTATTACATAGGGGACGAGGCACACCCGCTCCCCTTTAGAAGGATTGGGGGTGCTCTCCGCTTGTTTTCCACCATTGTAGGTGGTGAGACCGGCTCGGACCGGGACCATGTATGCCTGAGGGAGAAATCCCTTGGCCTGAAGCGACACTAACTCGCTATGTGGGATGGTGCAACTCTCCCAGTCCCCGGGTTTGGGACCGGAGGGGCGAGGGGAGGAGCTGCGACGGCTGGTCATGTTGGAATGGACCTTTGCTGGAAGCGCTCTGATGATAACTCGCGGAGAGGAGAAGATGTGGTTTGGACCTAAATCCCCATCTCGTTGAATAGGCGGCTCGTTTATATGGCTAGGGGTGTGGATGTAAAAACGCCCCGTATTTTCACATTCGTTTGACACGTGGAAGATGGCCATTGTTGAGCGTGGAAGCCGAGGGGCACTACATTACAAAAATCGGACATTATTCCTACAGGTACACAGGATTTGGAGAAGAACCCGCCTTGCAATGCCGAACAATCTGCGCGCCGGACTCGTCGTCATTGAAGCCTGGTTCGGGGGCTACTGAGGGAGT
The DNA here is from genome assembly GCF_018294505.1 of Triticum aestivum. Classification (NCBI taxonomy): domain Eukaryota; kingdom Viridiplantae; phylum Streptophyta; class Magnoliopsida; order Poales; family Poaceae; genus Triticum; species Triticum aestivum. Next base: position 256,894,990 of record NC_057797.1, read on the forward strand.
CCTAGATTAGGGGGTGTTCGGGTAGCCAGACTATACCTTCAGCCGGACTCCTGGACTATGAAGATACAAGATTGAAGACTTCGTCCCGTGTCCGGATGGGACTTTCCTTGGTGTGGAAGGCAAGCTTGGCGATGCGGATATTCAAGATCTCCTACCATTGTAACCGACTCTGTGTAACCCTAACCCTATCCGGTGTCTATATAAACCGGAGGGTTGTAGTCCGTAGGACATCAACTCCATATACAACAATCAGACCATAGGCTAGCTTCTAGGGTTTAGCCTCCTTGATCTCGTGGTAGATCTACTCTTGTACTACCCATATCATCAATATTAATCAAGCAGGAGTAGGGTATTACCTCCATCGAGAGGGCCCGAACCTGGGTAAAAACATCGTGTCCCTTGTCTCCTGTTACCATCCGGCCTTGACGCACAGTTCGGGACCCCCTACCCGAGATCCGCCGGTTTTGACACCGACAACAATCGTGCTACACTCGTCCAGGACACGGCACAACTGTCACACCCTAGCTAGTCATGCATTAGAGTGTTGCATCATGTTTACTCATTCATCAGAAACTTGAAATGGGGATGACAGAACCCCCAGTCCCCTCTGAAACCAACTAGGGTTACTAAAATAATTTTTCAATGAACCTGAAATGCCCTTCTAAAATGCCCATCATTTTTGTCTTGGTTCAGAACCTCTGCCAAAAATGGTGCACATTTTCCTAGGCCATCCTAGGGTTTTTGAATTAAATCATAGATATTTGAATTTGGGCATTTAAAATATTATAAAATATTTAAATGCTCAAATATCTCCAAACTAAAATGTTTCATGTTGGAAATAATCCAACTATGGGCCAGAAATAGTTTGGTGATTTTTGAAGTTGCCTAGGTATTTTATTTAATTCAACAAAGTTGCAGATATATTAAATAAAACAGAAAACAGAAAGAAAAGGGGGAAAACCTACCTGGGCTCCTCCACTGTGCGGCCCAGCCAGCTGGCTGGCCCAGCCAGCCCAGCCCACCTCCCTCCTCTGTCGTCTTCGTCCAGACAGAGGGAGGGGAGTGTGGCCGGCGCGCGCGCGCCACCGCGCCACGCCACCTGCTCGCCTGCTTGCCTGGCCTCCCCTCCTCGCTCGATGCCCTGGACGACGCCACGCCTCTCCCCCTGCTCTCTCTCACTCTCCCCGGCTCTCTCCTTCCTCTCCCTCGCTCTCTCTCTCACACGGCCGAACACCACCGTCGCCACCGTTCGCCGTAGCAGTCGTCTCCGGCCACCCCTCGCTCCCCCGACTAGCTCAGAAGCTCCGCCACAACTCCCTCTTCCTCCCCACCGCTCCACGGGTCCCCGGAAGCCCTACATCGCCGCCACGTCGCCGTTCCCCTCTTCGGGCTCCGACCACCGTCGCCGTCGAATTCGCCGTCTCCAGCGCGTCCCCGAGCCCGCTTCGACGCCCACTGCAACCGCGGTGAGCCCCCGAGTCGTTTCCCCCTTCTCCCCTGGTCTCTCCCGACCTCTAGGCCCTAGCCCCACCTCGGCCGAGAGCTCCACGCCGCCGACGATGTCGCCGTCGTGGCCATGGTCGCCGTAGCGCCCAACCGAGCACACCATCGTGCTCCACACATCACCAGGAGCACGTAGCACGCACCAACACTTCCCCTAACGCCCTACAACACTGATCCCGACCGCACCTGAACTCCGGCCGCCGCAGCCGAGCTCGCCGCCGTCAACTCCGGCCACCCCGAGCCCAACCACCACCACCAATAGCCGCGGCTCAACCTCAGCAACACGTAGATGCCTTCCGCCGTCCATTTGGTTGCCGGAATGGCAAAAAGCACTCTCGCCGCCGTCTCGGACCTCGCCGGCGTCATGTCGCCGGTGGGGTTTGACTTGTCCGACCTGGGGTTTGACCCCCCAGGGTCACTGACGCGTGGGCCCTGTCGGCCAGGTGGTTAGGTTAGCGCTAACTACTGTTAGTCAACCCCCCCTGACACTGACAGTGGGCCCCAGTGCCACTAATTAGTAATTAGGATTAATTTAAACCTGGTTAACCCCCCCTGTCACTGACGTGTGGGCCCCACACGTCAGGTTTGACCTCAGCCAGCCACAGTTGACCACTGACGTCATGCTGACGTCAGGCTGACGCAGTAATCGATTTTCTGGACTTAAATTTAATCAGGAAATTCCAGAATATTAATTAAACTTCAAAAATTCATAACTTTTATTCTGTAACTCCAAATTGGACAAATTATATATGAAAAATGATCAGAAAAATCCAATCTATCCATTTGTACTATTTTCATGCATGATCAAACAAGTTAAATTGATGTTTTAAGCAGAAGAAGAAAAAGCACTTTAAAAGGCCATGTTTGAGTTTGAAATTTGAATCTTTGATTCAAATTTGTTCAAACCCCTATGGTTTTAGTTGCATTAGCCCAACACACTCATATTGCCATGTTTCATGCATGCATCATATTGTTGCACATTGTTTGGTGATGCTTGTGTACCGATGTCCTTTGCGACAGGTTCTGTCTCCGAGGAGTACCATGATTACCCTAACGAAGAATCATATCCGAGCATCGAACCATCAGGCAAGCAACCAACCATTTGATCATATCGATACAATCCCATGTTCTCGCTCCTGCTCTCTTTTACTGCATTAAGACAACGCGATTCAAACTGCTGTGTGCTACGGTAGTTGAACCCATTTCCTCTGCATGACCTGTCATTGCCACAGTAACTAGATGAAACCCACTAGCATGTGTAGGAGTTGATTGAGCCATATGTATGTGTTGTTCCTACCTTGCTATGCCTGCTATGCTTAGAGTCGTGTCAGGTCTGGTTCATCTGGGTGATGGGCTAGAGTGAAATGATTATGTCGGTAATGAGAGTGGTGTGGTGAACACGATTTGGTAAAGGTATCGATGAGAGGCCATGTAGGAGTACATGGTGGGTTGTTTCATTGAAGCCGACCTTAAGCACTGAGATCTGTATGTGTGATTTAAGAATCAGCTACTACCATACATTGGGCCCTGAAATATGACCCTGCTCGACTTCTTATTCACCCTAGCTCTCTGTCCAGGAGTTGCAAGTAGTTTCTGGTGTTTGTAGCCTACTGGAGGCCGTGGACAGCGCTGACCGTAGGGGTGGGCTGTGATGCGGTAGGTACGTGGCACGGTGTACCGAATACCCGTTAGGTATCTCGGGAACCCTGTTCACATCGTTCGGGGCCGTATGGGAAACCTCGGCCGGACTCCCTGCGGATGGAACCTGAATAGGCGATAAACCTGGACTAGAGGCTTAAGTGTTTAGGTAGGTCGTGGTCTACACCCACGTCGGCTTTCGCTTGAAGTCTGCCGAGCACATGTCGTGTGCAGACGCTAAGTGGTGGAAACATGTATGAAGGAGTACACCCCTGCAGGGTTAACATGATCTATTCGAATAGCCGCGTCCGCGGTAAAGGACTACTTGGTTGCCTATACAGTTCATAGACAAGTAAATGGAAACTACTAAAAGCCTCAAGATAAGTGTGAGTGCCGAGGATGGCTCTTCCGTAGGAAGACGGAGGTGGATCCTCGGTAGTGTATTGAAGTGGTGAGTAGTGGACTCGTGTGCGCAAAACATTTCAAGTTGGAGTATCGTAGGATAGTCTAGCCAAGAGTCAAAGCTAGCTTGCTGCAATAACTCCACCAACCCTTCTTGATACTCTGCATGTATGTAGGATCTGATGTAAGTCTTGCTGAGTACCTTTGTACTCATGTTGCTATAATCTACATTTTTTACAGAAGACGCTGCAACCCCTTCTGATGGGTTCTATGTAGACGTTGACATCAACGAATAGGCTAAAGACCCAGGTGGTGACCCTGAGCTTGTGATGGACCACGTAGTATAGCTAGGCTTTCCAAGCCTCTTCTATTTTACTAGTTGTCTGTACTCAGACAAGTTACTTCCGCTGTTGGCTTGTATGACTGTATGACTTGTATGTTGGGTCGTGAGACCCGTACCTGTGTGTATGATATGTATGGCTCCCTGAGCCTTAAATAAAGTACTTGTGTCATAGAGTCATGTTGTGATGCTTCGTTGTATTTGCACATATCGAGCATATTGTGTGTATGATTGAAATGCTTGGTATGTGTGGGATCTGACTATCTAGTTGTTTATCTTTAGTAGCCTCTCTTACCGGGAAATGTCTCCTAGTGTTACCGCTGAGCCATGGTAGCTTGCTACTGCTCTGGAACACTTAGGTTGGCCGGCATGTGTCCTTCTGTCCCTTCGGGGAAATGTCACGCTTTGAGTACCGGAGTCCTGTTAGCCCGCTACAGCCCGGTTTACCGGAGTCCTGCTAGCCCAGTGCTACAGCCCGGACCCACTTGCTGATGACCGACACGTTCGAAGCTGGGTCATGGATGCCTGTCCCTGTAAGTCTGTGCCACTTTGGGTTTACGACTAGTCATGTCAGCCCGGGCTCTTTATCATATGGATGCTAGCGACACTATCATATACGTGAGCCAAAAGGCGCAAACGGTCCCGGGAAAAGGTAAGACGACACCCGTGGGGATACCGTGCGTGAGGCCGCAAAGTGATATGAGGTGTTACCAGCTAGATCGATGTGACACCGAGTCGGGGGCCTGACAGCGTTGGCATCAGAGCCGGACTGCCTGTAGGTTCTCCAAGCCAAACTGGTCGATGTTGAGTCTAGAAATTCTTTAGCTATATGTAGGGGAATTGTTTGTGGGTTGGAACGTAAGGCTCTTTTTACTCCTTATATCTTATGACATTCTGATCTGAGTCAGTCCATTCTTCCACCGGGGGTTAAGGAATTAGGATCTGTTCTCTCTATCAAGATCACGAGTTACTAATCAGTAGTACCTTATAAGTTTGATGGATACAAGCCTAGTTCAGTTCTATTACCACATTATGTTGCCAGAATGGTTTCAGAACTTTGAGATGATGATGTTGAGTGTGTACGAAATCCTTTGTCAAATGTCTCAAAATCCTTTTTGAGCATTTACAGCTGTTATGCTGCCGAAATTTTGCTAGAAATTCTAATGCCCTTGCATTATGATTGTGCTTTCAGATGGCCACTCGCGACCTAAATCAAGTGGTTCGCCTAACTCGATGCCTAGATGTACCCGGCCATACTGCCAAGTTGGTCAGGGTAATGACTGAGGCTGGATATCGCTGGTATCCCGAGTACACGGTCGAAGAGCAATTCCGGGACTTCAATCAAAGCCAGTATCTCTGCACTGTCAGGATATTTCCATCTTATCCTGGATCCACCGAGCCTCTTCACTGCTCCTATGGACTCGGGGTTACTATTGAGATGGCTGTGCAGGACGCCGCCTACTCTATGATGACCATTATGCGAGTCAGATCTGGTCTATTTCGGGACTCTGACTTCCGGTATATGCCAGGATCACTTCCGGGAGCACAAGGATATCTCCAGGCTAGCTATGCTGACTCCACTCAGGAGGATTCACGGACTCGCACCACTGCTGAGATGCTCGAGGATAAGGACCGTGAAAATTGGGCCTTAAGGTTAGAGCTCTTCAATACCCGTGCTGACCACTGGGCCACTTTGACTCGGTTCGCACCGGCAGTGCAAGCTGGATTCTCAGATATGCGCGATCTCTATCCTGTGAGATCTGCTCTGCCAGACGTGATGGTTTGGCGTGATGTAGGAGGCATCACCCCACCTCGCGGTCCCCGCAGGCCACCGTTTGTTGGTCCAAGGCCTCATCCTAGCCCCTATGGTCCACAAGCTCCGCGAGACCGTCTGTTTCCGGATGATCATGTTGAACTTCCAGGCTATGGAGGTGACTTCTATGAGGACTACTACGGATCGGTCTGAATTAGGGGTAGTATCACTAGTTCGCACTAGCCGTGTCATCTATCGTCCTGCGTGACTCGTGGGATATGACCTAGTTTGTACTCTTTCCGGAGATGTAGAAAATAATGTATAGGAGCTTGGAATGCCTCCGATGAGATGTAATCCTCTTTTCACCGTAATAGTACTTTGTTTGGTCTTGTACTAAACCCTGTATGGTGTGTATGACGATCGAATAAAGAAGCAGTTTCTGTATCTACCATGTCATACGGATGATCATCTTGCATTCCGAGTTATTCCTTACATTATGTATCCTATGTCGGAATTTTATCATTCTGACTAAATCATTGTCTTGTTTACCTAGGATGGTCAACACGCGCGCTAACCCTGCTTCCCAAGAGCAGGCCGAGGGCAGTGAAGGCAGGAATGAAAATCTGCCTCATCCTCCTTCACTAGCCGAAGTTATGATGGAAGCTGAGAGAAACAAGCGGGAGAGAAACCGTTTGTTGGAGCGTATTGAACAGAATACAACACACCATCAGAGGGCTAACGTGGTGTCACTCAGTGATTTTATCAAATTGCATCCACCCACGTTCCACCACTCCGTCGAGCCTCTCGACGCTGATGACTGGCTTCGCAGTATCTCTCACAAGCTGCGTTCCGCGCTGGTAGCGGAGGCTGACAAGGTCACCTTTGCTGCATATCATCTTGAAGGCCCTGCCAGTCTATGGTGGGAGAATTATGGAGCCATGCGCCCAGCGGGCCATGTCACTACTTGGGCTGAGTTCAGCGAGGCTTTCCGTGAACATCACATTCCGGAGGGTCTCATGGACCGTAAACGTGAAGAATTTTGCAATTTCACCCAAGGCCGACTTTCTGTGGATGTCTATAGCAGGGAGTTTGGTAATCTCGCACGATATGCAACTGAGGAAGTGTCTACTGACGCCAAGAAGCAAGCAAGGTTCCGTAAGGGCCTTAGTCCTGAGCTTCGCCGCGACCTCCGTCTGCATGAGTGCACATCTTTTTCGAAACTTGTCAACAAGGCCATCAGTGCTGAAACTGGTCAGACTGACTATGACGCAACACGCAAGCATGGACGGGACATGGGTTCCTCATCCGGTGCTGGTCCTCAAAAGCGCCGCGTGTGGGTACCCAACACCGCCCTGCCACCCAGGTTCACACCGAGGCCATCCTTCCAGGCGCCTCGCCCTGTTCAACAGTCTGCTCCAGCCAAGCCCTATGGAGGTCCAACCAATAATGCTCCTCCACGTACCAGTTCCGTGACTTGTTTCAAGTGTGGGGAATCTGGTCACTATATGCGTGAGTGTCCCCAGACCAACCCCAATCAATCTGCTAAAGCTGTTGGCCGTGGCAAGCCGACAGGGAAAGTGTTTCATGCTAAACCGGTCACCGCTTCACGTGGCCATGTCAACTGTATCTCTGCCGAGGAAGCTCAAGAGGACCCCAACGTCGTTCTCGGTACGCTTCTTGTTAATTGCCACCCGGCATCTGTTCTTTTCGATACAGGAGCCTCTCATTCTTTTATATCTGAAAACTATGCTCGCTTGCATAACGTCGCATTCGGTGATATGCCAACCTCTATGATAATTCAAACTCCGGGATCCAAATGGCAAACCTCTAGAGTAAGCCATGGAAATGAAATCCAAGTCGACAGACTTGTTTTCCTTACATCTTGGATAGCCCTTAAATCTTCAGATATTAATGTCATTTTGGGTATGGACTGGATGTCAGCTCATCAAGCCAAAATTGATTGTTTCTCTAGGAGTGTTCAACTCACCCATCCTTCGGGGAAGATAGTCAATGTCTTGACCCGAATAGCCAAGCGACAATTATATTCCCTTAACGCCAGCCCGTTGCCAGACCTTGAGGACGTTCCGGTAGTCCGTGACTTCCCGGATGTCTTTCTAGAGGAATTGCCAGGTGTTCCACCTGACAGGGATGTTGAGTTCGTAATAGACCTCATTCCAGGAACCGTTCCGATTGCTAGAAGACCCTATAAGATGGCACCCCTAGAACTAGCCGAGCTTAAGAAACAACTTGATGAGTCCTTGAAAAAGGGTTTCATCCGACCTAGCTCATCTCCGTGGGCTTGCCCCGTCCTATTCGTCAAGAAGAAGGATGGTACGGACCGGATGGTTGTAGATTACCGACCGGTCAATTTGGTCACAATCAAGAACAAATATCCACTTCCCAGGATCAACGATATGTATGATCAACTCGCTGGATCCTCAGTCTTCTCCAAGATGGATTTGAGGTTGGGTTACCATCAAATCAAAATCAGAAACGGGGACATTCCTAAAACGGCCTTTGTTACTCGTTATGGCCAATACGAGTACACCGTCATGTCCTTCGGATTAACCAACGCTCCAGCCACCTTTTCTCGGTTAATGAACTCAATCTTCATGGAGTATTTGGATAAATTCGTCGTAGTTTATCTCGATGATATACTCATCTACTCCAAGAACGAGGAAGAACATGCCGAATATTTAAGGCTAGTGTTGAAGAAACTTCGAGAGCATCGCCTTTATGCCAGATTTTCTAAATGTGAATTCTGGTTGCCAGAAGTGACCTATCTGGGTCATGTAATATCTGGTAAAGGTATTGCTGTCAACCCTGAGCGAGTTCAAGCCGTCCTTAATTGGACTCCACCCGAATCGGTCAAGCAAGTTCGGAGTTTTCTAGGCTTAGCGAGCTATTGCCGTCGCTTTGTCGAGAACTTCTCCAAAGTTGCTAAACCTCTAACCGAACTCCTCAAGAAAGATAAGAAGTTCGAATGGACTCCACAATGTGAGCACAGCTTTCAGGAACTGAAAAGACGCCTGACCTCTGCTCCCGTGCTAGTACCGCCAGACTTCTCCAAGGACTTTGTTATCTACTGCGACGCCTCGTGACAAGGGCTAGGTTGCATTCTCATGCAAGATCGACACGTAATTGCTTACGCTTCACGGCAATTACACCCACATGAGGAGAATTATCCTACTCATGATCTAGAGCTTGCAGCCGTAGTCTATGCACTTAAGACCTGGCGACATTACCTCCTCGGTAATCGTTGCGAAATATTCACTGATCACCAAAGCCTGAAGTACATTTTCACCCAACCGGATTTGAATCTGAGGCAGAGACGTTGGGTTGAATTGATCACAGACTTTGACTTAGGAATAACCTACACCCCAGGGAAAGCCAACGTCATGGCTGATGCGCTAAGTCGTAAATCCTATTGTAACAACCTGATGTTACAACAAAGTCAACCGCTTCTCCATGAGGAATTTCGGAAGCTTAACCTTCACATTATACCTCAAGGTTCTCTTTCCACCTTGGTGGCAAAACCTACCCTTACGGATCAAATTATCAAAGCACAGAAGGTAGATCCGGGAATCTCCCGCATCAAGAGAAACATTCAGAAAGGAATTGCAAATTGTTTCTCCATTGATGATCAAGGGGTAGTATACTTCGGGGATCGACTAGTGGTTCCCAAAGTGCGCAACCTAAGGCGTTTAATCCTTAAGGAAGCTCATGAATCTCCTCTCACCATTCATCCCGGTAGTACTAAAATGTATCAGGACCTACGCCAGAGGTTCTGGTGGACTAGGATGAAGAGAGAAATCGCTCAGTATATTGCTAATTGCGACGTCTGTCGTCGTGTAAAAGCAGAGCATCAACGGCCTGCTGGCACCCTTCAACCCTTAGCTATTCCTGAATGGAAATGGGATAAAATTAGTATGGATTTTATTACCGGTTTTCCAAGGACCAAGAGAGGGAATAATGCTATTTTCGTCGTGGTCGATCGTCTTTCCAAAGTAGCTCATTTCTTACCTGTTCGAGAGAGTATAACCGCTAGTCAGCTGGCAGACTTATACATCTCCCGAATAGTGTCCCTCCATGGTGTTCCTTTGGAAATCAATTCGGATCGAGGAAGTCTTTTCACCTCTCGATTTTGGGAAAGTTTCCAAAATGCTATGGGAACCCGTCTCTCCTTTAGCACCGCTTTCCACCCTCAGTCAAGTGGTCAAGTGGAACGCGTCAACCAAATTCTAGAAGACATGCTTCGAGCCTCTGTCATTTCATTCGGAATGGACTGGGAGAAGTGCCTTCCATTTGCCGAATTCGCTTACAACAACAGCTATCAATCTAGCTTGGGTAAAGCCCCTTTTGAAGTTCTCTATGGACGACGATGTCGAACACCCCTTAACTGGTTAGAGACCGGGGAAAGACAATTCTTTGGCCCGGACATGATTCAGGAAGCAGAAGATCAAGTTCGTATCGTTCGTGAAAAGTTGAAAACAGCCCAATCTCGCCAAAAGAGTCAATATGACCGAAAACATAGGGCTATGACTTTCGAGGTTGACGAGAAGGCTTATCTTCGGGTCACCCCTCTGAAGGGAACCCATCGTTTCGGTATCAAAGGCAAATTGGCTCCTCGTTACATTGGACCTTTTCGCATTCTTGCCAAACGAGGAGAAGTTGCCTACCAGTTGGAACTACCTCCGCACCTCTCCAGAGTTCACGATGTCTTCCACGTTTCCCAACTCAGGCGTTGCTTCTCGGATCCTATCCGTGAAGTGGACCACGAAACGCTTGATCTCCAAGATGATCTTACATATCGAGAGTACCCCATTCGTATCCTCGATCAAGCCGAACGTACCACGCGACGTCATAATATCAAGTTTCTCAAGGTTCAATGGTCGCACCATTCTGAGGATGAAGCAACTTGGGAAAGGGAGGATCGTCTTCGACTTGAATATCCCGCCTTCTTCTCGGAGGAACCCAAATCTCGGGACGAGATTCTTTTGAGTGGGGGTGAGTTGTCACACCCTAGCTAGTCATGCATTAGAGTGTTGCATCATGTTTACTCATTCATCAGAAACTTGAAATGGGGATGACAGAACCCCCAGTCCCCTCTGAAACCAACTAGGGTTACTAAAATAATTTTTCAATGAACCTGAAATGCCCTTCTAAAATGCCCATCATTTTTGTCTTGGTTCAGAACCTCTGCCAAAAATGGTGCACATTTTCCTAGGCCATCCTAGGGTTTTTGAATTAAATCATAGATATTTGAATTTGGGCATTTAAAATATTATAAAATATTTAAATGCTCAAATATCTCCAAACTAAAATGTTTCATGTTGGAAATAATCCAACTATGGGCCAGAAATAGTTTGGTGATTTTTGAAGTTGCCTAGGTATTTTATTTAATTCAACAAAGTTGCAGATATATTAAATAAAACAGAAAACAGAAAGAAAAGGGGGAAAACCTACCTGGGCTCCTCCACTGTGCGGCCCAGCCAGCTGGCTGGCCCAGCCAGCCCAGCCCACCTCCCTCCTCTGTCGTCTTCGTCCAGACAGAGGGAGGGGAGTGTGGCCGGCGCGCGCGCGCCACCGCGCCACGCCACCTGCTCGCCTGCTTGCCTGGCCTCCCCTCCTCGCTCGATGCCCTGGACGACGCCACGCCTCTCCCCCTGCTCTCTCTCACTCTCCCCGGCTCTCTCCTTCCTCTCCCTCGCTCTCTCTCTCACACGGCCGAACACCACCGTCGCCACCGTTCGCCGTAGCAGTCGTCTCCGGCCACCCCTCGCTCCCCCGACTAGCTCAGAAGCTCCGCCACAACTCCCTCTTCCTCCCCACCGCTCCACGGGTCCCCGGAAGCCCTGCATCGCCGCCACGTCGCCGTTCCCCTCTTCGGGCTCCGACCACCGTCGCCGTCGAATTCGCCGTCTCCAGCGCGTCCCCGAGCCCGCTTCGACGCCCACTGCAACCGCGGTGAGCCCCCGAGTCGTTTCCCCCTTCTCCCCTGGTCTCTCCCGACCTCTAGGCCCTAGCCCCACCTCGGCCGAGAGCTCCACGCCGCCGACGATGTCGCCGTCGTGGCCACGGTCGCCGTAGCGCCCAACCGAGCACACCATCGTGCTCCACACATCACCAGGAGCACGTAGCACGCACCAACACTTCCCCTAACGCCCTACAACACTGATCCCGACCTCACCCGAACTCCGGCCGCCGCAGCCGAGCTCGCCGCCGTCAACTCCGGCCACCCCGAGCCCAACCACCACCACCAATAGCCGCGGCTCAACCTCAGCAACACGTAGATGCCTTCCGCCGTCCATTTGGTTGCCGGAATGGCAAAAAGCACTCTCGCCGCCGTCTCGGACCTAGCCGGCGTCATGTCGCCGGTGGGGTTTGACTTGTCCGACCTGGGGTTTGACCCCCCAGGGTCACTGACGCGTGGGCCCTGTCGGCCAGGTGGTTAGGTTAGCGCTAACTACTGTTAGTCAACCCCCCCTGACACTGACAGTGGGCCCCGGCGCCACTAATTAGTAATTAGGATTAATTTAAACCTGGTTAACCCCCCCTGTCACTGACGTGTGGGCCCCACACGTCAGGTTTGACCTCAGCCAGCCACAGTTGACCACTGACGTCATGCTGACGTCAGGCTGACGCAGTAATCGATTTTCTGGACTTAAATTTAATCAGGAAATTCCAGAATATTAATTAAACTTCAAAAATTCATAACTTTTATTCTGTAACTCCAAATTGGACAAATTATATATGAAAAATGATCAGAAAAATCCAATCTATCCATCTGTACTATTTTCATGCATGATCAAACAAGTTAAATTGATGTTTTAAGCAGAAGAAGAAAAAGCACTTTAAAAGGCCATGTTTGAGTTTGAAATTTGAATCTTTGATTCAAATTTGTTCAAACCCCTCTGGTTTTAGTTGCATTAGCCCAACACACTCATATTGCCATGTTTCATGCATGCATCATATTGTTGCACATTGTTTGGTGATGCTTGTGTACCGATGTCCTTTGCCACAGGTTCTGTCTCCGAGGAGTACCGTGATTACCCTAACGAAGAATCATATCCGAGCATCGAACCATCAGGCAAGCAACCAACCATTTGATCATATCGATACAATCCCATGTTCTCGCTCCTGCTCTCTTTTACTGCATTAAGACAACGCGATTCAAGCTGCTGTGTGCTACGGTAGTTGAACCCATTTCCTCTGCATGACCTGTCATTGCCACAGTAACTAGATGAAACCCACTAGCATGTGTAGGAGTTGATTGAGCCATATGTATGTGTTGTTCCTACCTTGCTATGCCTGCTATGCTTAGAGTCGTGTCAGGTCTGGTTCATCTGGGTGATGGGCTAGAGTGAAATGATTATGTCGGTAATGAGAGTGGTGTGGTGAACACGATTTGGTAAAGGTATCGATGAGAGGCCATGTAGGAGTACATGGTGGGTTGTTTCATTGAAGCCGACCTTAAGCACTGAGATCTGTATGTGTGATTTAAGAATCAGCTACTACCATGCATTGGGCCCGAAACCAATGGACCCTCTCGACTTCTTATTCACCCTAGTTCTCCGTCCAGGAGTTGCAAGTAGTTTCTGGTGTTTGTAGCCTACTGGAGGCCGTGGACAGCGCTGACCGTAGGGGTGGGCTGTGATGCGGTAGGTACGTGGCACGGTGTACCGAATACCCGTTAGGTATCCCGGGAACCCTGTTCACATCGTTCGGGGCCGTATGGGAAACCTCGGCCGGACTCCCTGCGGATGGAACCTGAATAGGCGATAAACCTGGACTGGAGGCTTAGGTGATTAGGTAGGTCGTGGCCGACACCCACGTTGGGCTTCCGCTTGAAGGTTGCCGAGTACATGTCGTGTAAACGATGATAATTGGTGAGAGTGTGTATGAAGGAGTACACCCCTGCAGGGTTAACATGATCTATTCGAATAGCCGCGTCCGCGGTAAAGGACTACTTGGTTGCCTATACAGTTCATAGACAAGTAAATGGAAACTACTAAAAGCCTCAAGATAAGTGTGAGTGCCGAGGATGGCTCTTCCGTAGGAAGACGGAGGTGGATCCTCGGTAGTGTATTGAAGTGGTGAGTAGTGGACTCGTGTGCGCAAAACATTTCAAGTTGGAGTATCGTAGGATAGTCTAGCCAAGAGTCAAAGCTAGCTTGCTGCAATAACTCCACCAACCCTTCTTGATACTCTGCATGTATGTAGGATCTGATGTAAGTCTTGCTGAGTACCTTTGTACTCATGTTGCTATAATCTACATTTTTTACAGAAGACGCTGCAACCCCTTCTGATGGGTTCTATGTAGACGTTGACATCAACGAATAAGCTAAAGACCCAGGTGGTGACCCTGAGCTTGTGATGGACCATGTAGTATAGCTAGGCTTTCCAAGCCTCTTCTATTTTACTAGTTGTCTGTACTCAGACAAGTTACTTCCGCTGTTGGCTTGTATGACTGTATGACTTGTATGTTGGGTCGTGAGACCCGTACCTGTGTGTATGATATGTATGGCTCCCTGAGCCTTAAATAAAGTACTTGTGTCATAGAGTCATGTTGTGATGCTTCGTTGTATTTGCACATATCGAGCATATTGTGTGTATGATTGAAATGCTTGGTATGTGTGGCATCTGACTATCTAGTTGTTTATCTTTAGTAGCCTCTCTTACCGGGAAATGTCTCCTAGTGTTACCGCTGAGCCATGGTAGCTTGCTACTGCTCTGGAACACTTAGGCTGGCCGGCATGTGTCCTTCTTCGTTCCTGTGTCTGTCCCTTCGGGGAAATGTCACGCTTTGAGTACCGGAGTCCTGTTAGCCCGCTACAGCCCGGTTTACCGGAGTCCTGCTAGCCCAGTGCTACAGCCCGGACCCACTTGCTGATGACCGACACGTTCGAAGCTGGGTCATGGATGCCTGTCCTTGTAAGTCTGTGCCACTTTGGGTTTACGACTAGTCATGTTAGCCCGGGCTCTTTATCATATGGATGCTAGCGACACTATCATATACGTGAGCCAAAAGGCGCAAACGGTCCCGGGAAAAGGTAAGACGACACCCGTGGGGATACCGTGCGTGAGGCCGCAAAGTGATATGAGGTGTTACCAGCTAGATCGATGTGACACCGAGTCGGGGGCCTGACAACAACGGAGACACAGGCGCAGGCGTGCAGTAGGGACCCGCCCAAAGGTTTCTTTTTAGATTAAGACCCCACGTAAACCTTTTTTACTATCTCTTGTTGCTCAGATCCTCCGGATACTCCACACAACCGAGAAGGATGCTGGCGTTATTGGCATGTGGCCACTTCAGGATTTTGCACATACCTGGACACATGGGGTTTCTTATTAAGGGCATTTTTTAGCCTGGTATATGTTATAATAACCGAACACCTTAGGGAGTGTTCGGCGTCGCGAGTTTGGCCCTATATGCATCAGCTCCGAATCATGTCTTTGGTCACATGTTGGGTTTGCCCGGCTCCCACGTTTTGGTACCTTACGTTCCGTTGTATCGGCTAAGGTAGCACTGGGAGAACTACTGTGATTGTGCCCTGGTTCATCCGGATGAGCACCTCAGTAGAGAAATCCGAAAACTGACTGTCATGATATAGCGAGAGACTGGTCAACCACTCGATGACTAATCGAAATCTTTGGGATTCCTCTGCATTAACGCAGAGCCGTTTCCCAGTCATGTACATACACGCCCTATATTCAGACGAGCGCAGAAGTACTAGGGGCTATATAGTAGCCCCACCGTCAAACTCCTATGGCTAAGTGAAAGTGTTAAAGCAATATAGTCCAATTGCCTCGTTCGCTGTGCTCTCACCTCCTTAACGGACCAAGATATTGGATCAAGTGTGGATCTGCATTTTCTGCGAACACCCCTGCATTATATGCATGGGGGCGGAAGCCGATGACTGCAAACTTTCAGGTTATATACATATATACATAAACGGCCGCACAGGAGGCATCATAGTACTTTTGGGCAAAAGTATAAATACAGCCTTGATAATTCAATAAAACATTGTTTTTACAATGGGAATACATGTCACTAGAACATAATATTCTTCGAGCACTAAGCCTCTATTGAACGAGCGCCTTCAAGAACCTCTTCAAAGTAGTGCTCGGCAGCCACTCGGCCTACGGCCGAACCCTGTGTCGCAACAGTGGTGGCCTCCATCTCCGCCCAGTATGTCTTGACACGGGCAAAGGCCATCCGCACACCTTCTATGCACGCCGGTCTCTTTACAGCATCGATGCGTGGCACAACACCAAGGAATTGTTGCACTAAACTAAAGTAGCTATTTGACTTTGGCCCTCCCGGCCACAGGTGATCCACAACGGACCTCATGGCAAGTCCGGACAACCTATGGAGCTCGGCCCACTCGTCCATTCGCTCATTCAATAGCAGCGGACGGACTGGAGCGTGAAACTGTGACCAGAACAGCTTTTCCACTTCGGGACCTTTCTGATCCTTGAAGTACTCGGCCGCATCAGCAGCACTTGCAGCCAAATCCACATAGGCATCCGCAGAACTCCATAGCCGGTCCAGAGGAGCATACTTCAGAACTCCGAACTTAGTCCGCATCAAGAAGGGCTTCCCAGACACGATATCTGCAGCTTGATTCAGCTCCTCCTTCGTCGCTCTAATTTTGGAGCGGGCTTCCTTGGCAGCCACCAAGGCCTTCTCCAGGTCCGTCGCCTTCGCCCGGTTTTCTTCTTCAAGAAGCTGGTAACGGTCAGTGGCATCTTTTAACTCTACAACCATCTTGGCTATTTTTTCCTTGCTCTAGCAATGCGCGGCTTGTTCGGCCCTTAACTCTTCGGCCGCCTTTAGAGCGACCGCATTGCTACTCCTTGCTTGCTCCTTGGCTCGGGCAAGCTCCGCCCGAAGGGTCTCCACGGTGGCAGCTCCATCTGCAGTCACAACATATTAAAGATACTGGCATCATGCTCCTCTTACTATGTGTTGATCACCGGAAAAATCACTTACCCCGTGCCTCATCAAGCCGCTTATTGACAAGCACGATGTCGGCATCTGCCGCATCAAGTTGCCGCTTTAGCTCGGCAAACCCATCAGTCCGGCTAGCCACCGGAGCTTCAGCCACCTACACATCAAGGCGGTCTGGTTATCACCTGGGACTATGATCCTCTGTTTGCCGCCGTTTTCGATGACAACGAGAGTCTCAGGGATACTATCTGTATAAAGGCACACCTAACATATGCGGTACTATAAAAAACATACACTATTTCACGTAGCTCGAAGCCTTTCAGCAGACTCATAAAGGCTTCATGCAAACCGCTTTTAGCAGATGAAATCCTTTCAATTACCGTACCCATTAGCGTACGATGCGCTTCTGAGACGGCCGCTTGCCCCAGAAGATCCTCCAGCGCGTTCGACCGCACACTGTACGGACCCTTGCTGTTGCTCTCCTTAGGAGCCGGATACTAGGGATCCCGGGTAGCCAAAGGGTTATCCTCTGGCCCTAGTGGATCCGGAGATATCCTGCGCGAACACACTTCAAGGTCACCCGCTTCATGAGGCGGGGTGTCAGCGGGAGGCGTTTCGCTCTCCATCATCTCTAGAAGAAGATCCCCCGAAGACGAACTCTGTCGAGAAGGGCTACGATCCGGACTACAATTTATAAGAATCGGTTATTGTCTTCGGAAGTAAGGTAGGATGTTTCCCCTATTAAGTACTTTTCGATTACTTACAGCTCGGTAGAGGGCTGAACCCCACGCGTACATTGTGCGGCAAGAATACCCTCCGAAGGGGAACATATATTACAAGTTATCCTGACCAAAGGTGGTCTTCGGCTGCCAAAAGCACTAGTGATGACGCCGTCTTGGGCTCCACGGTGACCTCCATCCTGCCGCTCTGTTGGTCTTGGTCTCGTTGCACCGGAATGGTAACCTTTGCCCGATGCCTTGGCCTGTGCTTGCCCCCTTTGCACCAA
Source organism: Triticum aestivum (assembly GCF_018294505.1). NCBI lineage: Eukaryota > Viridiplantae > Streptophyta > Magnoliopsida > Poales > Poaceae > Triticum > Triticum aestivum. The sequence goes on from NC_057797.1 coordinate 256,912,586, forward strand.
AGGGGAAACAAGGACACTGCGCAGGCCGGCACCCGCCTGGTCTCGATCGTCATGGCTTGCGTCACGGGCTCCTCGTGAGGTATCCCTGCCTTGATCTCTCCGCCTCCTCGCGAGCCTTCCTGATGAGGCTGCCCCTGAGGAAGCTTTCTGTCGTCCGCCCCGCGAGGCTTGGCCCCTCGCGAGGGTCTTGAGCTTGAGCTAATGAAGATGGCCACGCTAGGGCCCCACTTGAGCGACGCCACAGGCCGCAGGCAGGCAAGTCTGGGGACCCCCGTTCCCAGAACACCGATAGTAGCCCCCGGGCCCAAGGCGCGCCCGAGCTTGACCTAGCAAGGAAGCGAAGGGGCGAGCACGAAGTGCCGCGGCCCTAACAGCCTGCGGCCTTGGGCACCGTGTGGCGACTGATTGGACGTGGGCATATGCGCTTCCCCATGACGCCTTGGCAACTGTCCATCTGACAAAAGAGGTGCCCGGTCCAGATTTACTTGCCTTGTTCTCGTTCGCCTCGCCCCAGATCCCCTTTCTCGCTCTCCTCCTTGCTCCCGAAATCCTCCATATCTGTCTCAATCCTTCTCATCCGGCGCACCATGGCGCCTCACAAGTCCCCGACCGAGGCCTGGTACTCGTCGGCTCTGGATTCCCCGAACCTGCCGGAGAAGAACCTCGCCCTCACGCGCCTGATGACGGTGGCGCAGGGCAGCAAGGGGGTGACTGCGCTCAAGGCCGGCTCCGACCGGCCTGAAGGCAAGGGGAGCACCTTCTATCCGCTCTTTGTGAGCGCCATCGTCGCCGGTCTGGTGCCTCCTTTCTCGGAGTTCTTCTTTGCTGTTCTCCGCCCGTACAACTTGCAGGTTCTGCATCTCCACCCCAACTATGTTCTTCTCCTGGCGATTTTTGCTTACTACTGTGAGGCTCACGTCGGGGTAAATCCCTCGGTGGCCCTGTTGCGTCACTATTTTTCGCTCCGGGTTTCTGGTGGCCATATCTCCGCATGTGCGAGCTTCATCGCATACTCCAATTCCAATGCTATCTCGAAGCCTAGGAAGAGAATCGAAGGCTTCCGGAGCAAGTGGGTCATGGTGGACTCGGGCACCTCCACCCCCGTCAGGTGTTGCCTACAGGGCAGCCCAAGGCTATCGACGCGTGGTCCCGCGTGGAGCTCGTCGACCCCCGTGCGAGGGCGGTGCTGAAGAGGATGAACGCGGACCTGAGGCCAAGAAACTTGGGGGCGGTGAAGCTGACCGGAGCCACGCTCTTGAGGGAGTTCTTGTAGCACCGGGTGGCTCCACTCCAGGAGCACTCGCTCCCATTGTGGAGGCTTGGGGAAGCGGACGCCGCCTTGGGCCTGAGCTCTGAGGCCCTGACCGACGAGAATCTGGTCGCGGCCCTCCAATCCTTGGTTGGGGGATACGTGGTGAAGCCGGTGGGCGCCCCCGTCCCCCTGTTCCTTCATGACGACTGGGAGTAGGTGGTGAACGCCATGCCCACCTTCAATGGTGAGGGGCTGGTGCCCGCGAAAGATCCCAAGGGTCTTGCAGCGCTGGCGATGGTGAATGTGTCCTCTGGCAGCTCCAACAGGGGCGAGGGGGAAGAAGAGGCGGAGGAAGAAGATTCTGACTCTGAGGTGACTGGCGAGGAGTCGAGGGAGTCTTTCCCTCGGCGCAGGTCGCAGGCCCTCCGCTCCATGCTGGACGACGACGAGGCTGGCGCCAGGCGAGAAGGGGAGGACTCCCCCTTTGTCACAAGGAAGGGCAGGTCGGGGCTGGTTCCCCTAGGGTCTGCTCTGGTCCCTGGGCGGTCTGAGGCCAGCTCCAGCCCTCCTGATGTGCCCTCTACTTCTGGGCCTCCCAAGGCTGACCCCAGCTGCAGGCTCTCGGGCTTCAAGTTTGGCCGGAGGTTGCTTGAGTTCACGAGCGACGACCAGTAAGTGCTCGATTCGTGCTTTGCTTGGTTTATGTTGCCGAGGCTTGACATCCACATTCTTTTGTCAGGTCGGTGCCTGCGGCGAAGAGGTTGAGAGGGGCTTCTGCGGCACTGCTTGGGGCGAGTCCATCTGCCGGGGCGGCGTCTTCGTCCGCTGGGGGGGCAGACGGCGTGGCTCGCGCCTCCCCAGTCCGATCGTCTTCACGAGGCCGACCAGGATGCCTTGGCGAGGAGTCAGCCCCCGTGGCCCCGCTGACCCTAGAGTCGACCGCACTCGATGCTGCAGCCAGGGCAACCAAGGCCCAGGGGGTTCCTTCCTGCCAAACAGTGATCACGCTCCCGTCCTCTTCGCCCCCTCCATCGGTTCCCGCTTCTTCTGTTCCCTCTGCCGCCTTCCTTGACCAGGTCGCCAGCGAACTGAGCCAGCTGCTGGAGAATCTACTGAGCGTGGACCCTCGCCTAGTGGACGGGCACCTGGAGCTAGCTTCTGGCTGGGCCCGTTCCGCTGCCTCCGTCCGAGCAGCGCTGAGCCAGGCCGTGTCAGCCTCTGATGGGGAGAAGCAGGCCGCCAACCAAGCCAAGGCCGCTCGCGATGCTTCCCTGGGTGACGCTGCGGCTGCCAGGGCTCGCTGTGAGGCGCTGGAGACCGAGCTGCAAGGCCTGCGCGACGAGCTCGCCAAGGAGGTCCACGGCCGCCAGGAGAAAGAGAAGGAGACGAAGGCTCGGGAGGCTGCAGTCAATGACTGGGACGTCAAGCTGGATGACTGCCACGGCCGATTGGAGATGCTGTAGCGGTCGCTGTAGGTGGAGAGGACCGAGCTAGATGCCATGGCGAAGGTCCTAGCGGAGGATCGGGTGGCCTTCGCGAAGATGGAGAAGAGGGCGCGTGCCGCGCTGAAGACACTTTACGAGAGCGGCTTGGAGGAGCCGTGGGCCAGTGCGGAGGACGGCCCCGCCAAGCTGCTTCCCTTCCTGGTCCGTGCGCTTGAAGATGTCGTAGACGGCCTTGGCCCCACGGCCAAGGCCGAGGCGCGTGCCCTGTCTTCTGCGGCACTGACGCATGTCCTCAACCACGTCTACCTGCGCGACCCCGACGTTGACTTCGACAGCCTGCTGGAACCCGTGAGCGGCGACCTTGCCGCCGCTGCCGCTGAGGCCATGAAAGGCCGAGCCGAAGCTTTGCGGGGGAGGTTCCGCACCTTCAGCATCTTGCCCGGGCGTGGTGCCGCCAGCTCCGCGGCCCCAGGAGGCGGGGTCGCCCAGCGCGACTCCACCACAGGCGCCGCCGCCACAGGAGAGTGATCCCTTCACGACTTCTATCCTGTTTTTATTCCTGCAACATGCACCATGCCTCGCAGAGGCGTTTAAACTTGTGTTTGGCGTCGTGAAAAAATCTATGGCTTGTAATATTTGCTTTGAATTTCCAGGAATTTGCATTTTTCTCCCCTACTTGCTCGTGCTCTACGTCGACAGGGCCCAGCCCCGCGCATACCTCACCCAGCGTTAGCCCCGACCGGAAACCCGGACGGGACTAAGGAGCGAGGGGCTACATGGCAAGTT
>NC_057797.1:256916281-256936892 GCF_018294505.1 Triticum aestivum
GCGTCGGCAGGGCCCGGCCCCGCGCGTACCTCACCCAGCATTAGCCCCGACCAGAAACCAAGAAGGGACTAAGGAGCGAGGGGCTACGAGCCCCCCTTGACGTTCAAACGGGTTTCCATACCTTGGCTCTGCTCAGGGAGGGGCGCGTGACGACCAGGTCCAAGGGACCTGGCTGGGTGGCGTGCGCTCGGGCAAGGCCCGGGCGTAGCCCCCGTGTCCAGCCCCCTCGCACGGCGCTCCCGAGGGGAGGCGTTGCGATGGTGCCGGACACTGAGCTTTGGGCTCCCTGAGGTTGGTACGGCCGTAGGCTGCGCTCAGTTGTTTATCACCAGCGCGGAGCATAGCGCTTCCGTATGTGTACGGGCATAGCCGCTCCTCGGAAGTGTCGTCAGCTAGCATGGAGCATGGTGCTTCCACTGGTACATGGGAGGGGGCTCACCTCCGGGAGGAGCCCCCATGGCGTGTACAGCCCCGCCCTGACACGTGGCCGGCACGGTAGGGCTAGGAGAGGTGTATCTGGGCACTCGTGAGCCAGCACGGGACTCACGAGGCCCTATCTCGAGGCGGGTTGCGCCTAGCTCTGGGCCTTTATCAATGGTGTGTTCATGTAGGGTGGTTAGAATGCAAATGCTCTACGTCCTCAGGTCCCGGCCCTCGAGCGAGCTCAGTCGCCGCTGGTATGACAGGACGCGATGCCATGGGTCAAGGCCAGGGGGTGAGGGCTGGAGAGCCAGTAGGAGCCCATGAGTCGTGATGCTCAGGTACCCCCCTTTTAACGTGCAAGCGCTTTGCATGAAAGCGGAGAAGTCCGCGATAAGCAGCAGGTGACAATTAAGCGCAAAAGAGCAAATTCATTTTAAGTAGACGCGGGAAAAGCAAATGTCGCTGGGCCAGGCCCGAGCAGCTCGGGGTTGATGCATCCCGAGGGGTGCCCCCAACAAGGTAAGTAAAGAGCATAAGCAAAACGGATACATGCCACAGGGACGGACCCACGCGACCTGGGAATGATGCGACCCTGTGGGCGCTCCCAGCTAAAAACGGAACTTAGAAAGATGTCACCTGGTGCCTTTGAAGATGAAGTGATGTTGAATAAGTGGGCGATGCGCGATGATGACGTCGACCCTCACGAGCCCCCAGGCCCAAGAGCCTCGAGAGGCTCCGAAGGCGCAGGTGGGTCTCCGAGGGCCATCTCCATCTCCGCCAGGACCGCACAATGCCTGACCTCCTGAGCCTCCAGAATGCTCCTCAGAAGGCGCTGATGAGCGGCGACTGCGTTCGGCATTCCGAAAGGCATGCAAATGTAGCTGTGAGGTGGACCCTCGCAATGCCCCACGCGCGAAGGCCACCGACGCTCCTGAGACGCGGCTCGGTTGAGCCCTGGCACGTCAACGCAGATGCACACCACCATCCTCGCCTGGATGTGGGGCTACGGTGGGCAAGCGGTGGCTGCCGCGCATGACTCTCGACTTCTGTAGCTCCTGGGTGTTTCTTGCGATGAACTCCCGATGGTTTGGTCTTCCTTGCCTTGTACCTTCCTGAGGGAAACATGCCTGGAAGCACCCCTCCAAGTGGTGCCCGAGCGCCTCCCTCGCGACCTTGGCAAAGTCGGTGACTCTCTAAGAAAGAGCCCCCGAGCCCTGCCTGAGGAGGGCACCGGGCGCGCCTTCCTATGCGAGAGAGGGTGGCGCTCCCTGATTGGGTGCAGATCCTGACGCAACACCTCCGGAGGCGCCTGCATCCTTATGTCTTGGGCCACGCGAAACCTTCTTCTTCTTGGGGGTCACCTCCGGAAGTCTTCCGTTCCTATGCTCCGGGTCTTCGATTGCTGCGGCTTGGAACGCGCGCTCAAGTGAACACACTGCGTCCCTTTCTTCACAGGGTACAGTGATGAATCCACCGCTTCCTGGCATCTTCAGGACATTGTATCCATGGTGAGTCACTGCCATGAACTTGGCCAGGGCTCGGTACCCGGGGATGGCGTTGTATGGCAGACGGATGTGGGCGACGTCGAAGTCGATGAGCTCAGTGCGGTAGTTGTTGCGCTGCCTGAAGGTGACTGGAATGCGAACCTGCCCTATTGGAACAGTGGAACCATCAGTGACTCCTGAGAAGGGCTTGGTTGGCTGAAGCTGATCGTACGGCACATGGAGATTGTCGAACGTCTCGACGGACAGGGCATTGAGTCCTGCTTTGCCGTCAATGATGGTCCTGGTAACCTGCACGTTGCTGATGACCGGGAAGCAAAGCATCGGGAGAACTCTGGCCGTTGCCGTGCACTTGAGCTGATCCACTGAGCTGAACGTGATAGGGCACGCGGACCACCTGAGAGGGCGCGTGGCCTCAAGCTTGGGGAGGACTGCATTCACCTCATGAGCAGACTGCTTGAAGATGCGCTGTGCACAGGTTGAACAGCTCCAGCGATGTGCACAGGTCTTCATGGATTGCTAGCTCCTCCGTCATCTTGATGTCGCGTACGCCATCGGAGAAGGCCGAGATGATGGCTTCTTCAGTCACCTTGGGGATCTTGAGGCGAGCGTTGTTGAAGCGCTGGATGTATTTCTGTAGGGTTTCCCCTTGCTGCTGCTTGATGCGGTGCAGATCGCTCACGGCCGGGGGCCGGTCGTGAGTGCCCTGGAAGTTGGGATTGAAGCGAGTGCGCATCTCGTCCCAGGAGGAGATTGTGCTAGGAGCCAGGTTCAGGAGCCAGGTGCACGCCCCGTCCTTGAGCGACATGGGGAACCCGTTCGCCATGACCTTTCGTCTCCGTTGGCGGCTTCGATGCATAGCTCGTAGAGCTGTAGGAACTCCGCGGGGTCCGCCGTGCCATCGTAGCGAGGGTGCTGGTCAGGCTTGAACTTACCTGGCCATGCGACGCCGCGTAGCTCGGGGGTGAGAGTGCGGCAGCCTGATGTGGCCACTGGTGCCTTTTTGCTGGTACTAGGGTTGCTCCTGGGGATTACCGCGCGCCGCTGCTTGGAGCAGCGCGGGGTCTTGGCGTGGAGGCGCAGGGACGCGATCTTGGCGCGCCGGTGCTGGGAGCGCGCGAGCACCTTCTTGGGGACGAGGGATCTCTTGGTAGCTCCTTTCTTGCTGCGCAGGTGCCGGACGCGGAGGGTCTCGCCCTGGGGCTGCGTGCCTTGGAGCCAGGGCGCCTTCTTTGGGAGGAGGTGGTGGAGGCACCTCCTGATCCTCGCCTCCTATGCGGAATGGAGGGCGAGGCAGCGAGAAGGACGGCAAGGGGGAGCCCCCTGCGGTGCTTACGAGCTCGGTGATGCGGGCGAGCCAGTCCTCGTAGAGGTTGTCGATGGGGCGGTAGTGCAAGAGCTCTCTTGCCAGGAGCATGGCGGCATGCGCGCCCGTGGGGGCGCGACGGGCGTAGGACGATGAAGCGGCTGGAGTCAGCGACGGTGTGGCGGTGCGGCCCTCCCGCCGTACCGAAGGATGCTGGGACAAGGCCTGCTGCTTGTTCCCCGCCGGGCCGTTGGCAGCGTTGGCGGTAGGCAACGGGGAACGACGAGGGCGTCCGCCAACGGGCGCCCTCTGGGCGACGCGGGTGGCGAGAGCAGCCCGGCGCTCGGCGCGAACCCGACGAGCGTCGGCCATGGACACGACGGAAGATCACACGCGAACAACAAAAGGAAGATTCTGGCGCACCCCTAGCTGGCGCGCCAAATGTCGGATTTCGGGTTCCCGCAGACCCTTGAGGTTCGAACACTAGGGTGCGCACGGAGATCTCTCCCCTACCGATCTACGTCCAGTCTCCTCGCGAGATCTAAGCTGGAAACAACGAATAACACAAGGGACATGAGGTTTATACTGGTTCAGGCCACCGTTGTGGTGTAATACCCTACTCCAGTGTGTGGTGTGGTGGATTGCCTCAAGGGCTGATGATGAACAGTACAAGGGAAGAATAGCCTCGCGAGAGGTGTTCTTGAGCTGGTGCGATGAACTGCTTGGGTGAGTTCAGTCGCCTCTCTCTCTCTCTCTCTCTCTCTCTCTCTCTCTCTCTTTGCTAGGGCTCTATTAGATCTCTAGATGTCTAGGTGTGTCCCTCTACTCTGTGGTGGCTAGCTCTATTTATAGAGGCCCTGGGCCTCTCCCCAAATAATGAGCGGGAAGGGCGCCAACAATTGGCCATTTTGAAGGGGAACATATAGTACAAGTTATCCTGACCAAAGGTGGTCTTCGGCTGCCAAAAGGAATGGTGATGACGCCGTCTTGGGCTCCACGGTGACCTCCGTCCTGCCTCTCTATTGGTCTTGGTCTCGTTGCACAGGAATGGTAACCTTTGCCCGATGCCTTGGCCTGTGCTTGCCCCCTTTGCACCAAAGGGGAAACAAGGACACTGCGCAGGCCGGCGCCCGCCTGGTCTCGATCGTCATGGCTTGCGTCACGGGCTCCTCGCGAGGTATCCCTGCCTTGATCTCTCCGCCTCCTCGTGAGCCTACCTGATGAGGCTGCCCCAGAGGAAGCTTTCTGTCGTCCGCCCCATGAGGCTTGGCCCCTCGCGAGGGTCTTGAGCTTGAGCTGATGAAGATGGGCCGCGCTGGGCCCCCACTTGAGTCACGCCGCAGGCAGGCAAGTCTGGGGACCCCCATTCCCAGAACGCCGACACTGATGAAGATTTCTTCTCCCGTTTGGAAACCTTAGTTTCTGGATCTTCAGAGGTAGTCCTCTTCCTTCCCCGGGGAGAGAGAATGTCATATTCTTCCCTTTGGTTGTCCTCCCGTGCGGAGGCTCTCATTCCCCCGGCTGGAATAAGTAGTGAGTGAGGCCCGCTTTCGCCCTCTCTATTCCCCCATCATCTTCCTTTGAGGGCACTGGATAGGGCGCCGGCTCGAGCATCTTGTCCAGTACCGGATTGTCCAAGCCCTCAGGAAGGGGGGCCGAACACCTGGTCATCATCGCCTTTGTTATCCAGTCTTGGTCAAAGAGCGGCTCTTTAGAATGATGCCATGATAAATAAAACGACAGTAGGTTTGACATGGGATTACTTACTTGGGCAGCGGGGCAGTTGCAGCTCAGACCCACATCCTCGGTGGTGTCCGGACACTCTATTTGGGGTCCGAAGAACAATTTGTACATCTCTTCGAGCGTCATGCCGAGGAAATGCTGAATAGCTCGCGGTCCTTTCGGGTTGAATTCCCACATGCGCAGGGGCCGACATTTGGAAGGGTGGACTCGACGAACTAGCATAACTTGCACTACCATAACCAGACTGAAATCTCTCTCAAAGAGATCTCGGATACGGCTTTGTAGTATTGGCACGTCCTTGGTTGCACCCCAGCTCAGCCCCCTGCTGATCCATGACATCAGTTGCGGTGGGGGGCCCGAGCGAAAGGTGGGGGCAGCTACCCACTTGGCACTTCGAGGAGCTGTGACGTAAAACCAGTCCCGCTGCCACAATCCGGACACCTCTGGGAAGGAACCCTCAGGCCATGGAGCGTCAGCGGTTTTGCTTATTAAAGCACCTCCGCACACTGCGTGCCGCCCCTCAATCATCTTCGGCTTCATATCGAAGGTCTTGAGCCACAGGCCGAAGTGAGGGGTAATGCGGAGGAAGGCCTCACATACGACAATGAATGACGAGATGTGAAGAAGGGAATCCGGGGCCAGATCGTGAAAATCCAGCCCATAATAGAACATAAGACCCCTAACAAAGGGATCCAGAGCGAGGCCTAGTCCTCGGAGGAAGTGGGAGATGAACACGACACTCTCGTTGGGTTCGGGAGTAGGGACGACCTGCCCTCGGGCAGGCAGCCTATGCGAAATTTCGGCGGTCAGATATCTGGCCTCTCTCAACTTCTTGATGTCCTCCTCTGTGAAGGAGGAAGGCATCCACCAACATTGAAGGTAGGATCCGGACATAGTTGAAGGTCCAAAGCACTTAACCTGAGCTTTGGGTGTTAGAACTCGAGGCGGGGAAGGATTCGATTGAGCATGGGAGGGAAAAAAGAAAAAGCCTCGTCCCCTTTATAAAGAGGGTGAATAACAAGCGTCCTCCTCGTGGCCGTTTGGGACTTGCCTAAAATATAGGAGTCATACCAACAGGCACGGTAGGGTTACCCATGTCTGTATTGATGAGAATCCCGTGATAAGGGGGACACGATCTCTACTTTGACAAGACGTGTCAAGAAAACTGCCTCGCGTTATGTGCAGAGCTGGTTGAGAAAAACGGTTCGAATAATGACCGGGCCATGGCGTGATGTCATGTTGTCAGAACGTGTCAGCAGATTGGATTTGTGGAAATATCATTCTCTCTACAGTGGTATGTGGAACTTATTTTGCAGGGCCGGACACTATCCTTGTATTCAAAACTCTTCCATGGTGTATGTGGAGGAGGAACCCGCCTTGCAATGCCGAACACAATACAGCGCGCCGGACTCATCGTCATTGAATCCTGGTTCAGGGGCTACTGAGGGAGTCCTGGATTAGGGGGCCTCCGGACAGCATGACTATATCCTTTGGTCGGACTGTTGGACTATGAAGATACAAGATTGAAGACTTCGTCCCATGTCCGGATGGGACTCTACTTGGCGTGGAAGGCAAGCTTGGCAATACGGATATGTGTATATCCTCCTTTGTAACCGACCTTGTGTAACCCTAGCCCCCTATGGTGTCTATATAAACCGGAGGGTTTTAGTCCGTAGGACAACGTACAATCATACCATAGGCTAGCTTCTAGGGTTTAGGCTCTTCGATCTCGTGGTAGATCATCTCTTGTACTACTCATATCATCAAGAACAATCAAGCAAGACGTAGGTTATTACCTCCATCAAGAGGGCCCGAACCTGGGTAAATATCGTGTCCCCTGCCTCCTGTTACCATCCGCCTTAGACGCACTGTTCAGGACCCCCTACCCGAGATCCGCCGGTTTTGACACCGACAAGGGGGACCCCTGAGCATCGCGACTCAGGGGCCTCACTAGTCACGTAGCCCCTCGCCCCTTGGTCCCATCCTGGCGATCTGGACACCCCAATGGCTGTCGAGGTATGCACGGGGCTGGGCCCTGCCGACGTAGAACACAAAGACAAACAGGAAGGAAGTCAGGCATGGAAAGAAAATCACGGAGTCCTAGCAAGTTATTACAAGCACAAAAGTGTTCCATAGATTCATACATGAGTTTTTACACCTCCACATGGCACGGTAAATGTTACATGAATGAAACTAAGAAGAAGCACCACCTTCTCCTTGGCCATCCCCGCCGCCTGTCCCGGTCGCTGGAAGCCCATCATCGACGTCGTTACCGCCCTCATCACCATTGCCGCCAACCTCCGCTGCCGGAGCCGTGGGATCGGGGACGCAGAGGAACTTCTTCAGCAGCGCATCCATGTGATCCTTCACGGCCTCCTCGGCAGCGGCGCAGACCTCAGGAGCAATTGCGTAGATCACTGCGCCAAAGTTGAAGCCGGGGTCCTAAAGGTAGAGATGGCTGAAGATGCCCGTCTTGGCTGCGGAGAAGAGCAAGCGACACTCCTCCTCCAGAATGGAGTCCACTTTGGCGGCGGCACCCGTGAGCGCCTCCGCAAGCTTGGAGGAGAGCCCCGCAAGGCCTTCCTCCGGGGTCGCCAGCGGCTACTCATACCCTCCCCTATAGATGGAGCTCAGCGCGTCATGATCCTTGAGCTCGAGGGAGGGGAAGGCGTCACGTTCCGCGGCCACCTTTTTCTGGGCAGCGCCAAGGGCCTTCTCCCTGGCCTCCAACTGAGTTGCCGCCTTGGAGACGTGCCGAGCTTGGGATGCCTGGGTGTCAGCCACCTCTTTCTTTAGTGCGTCTAGGTAGCCGCGCTCTGCAGCCTGGTCGGTGGCTACCTTGGCTAGCTCGGAGTCATGATCAGCGAGCTTCGCCTCGCCGGCCTTCAGGTCTTCCTCCCACTACTAGAGCCTTCGGTTGTGCGAGGCTTGTTCGTCTTGGAGGGCCTTCAACTTGGACTCCGCCTCGGCGCGGCGCTCCTCGGCGAATGCAGCGTTCGCCAACGCTGCATCATGAGCCGCCTTGGCTTCGTCGGCCTCCTTCCTGCCTTCCGCGGTACCGGCCTCGGCCTGACCCCAGGCTGTCTTGGAGGACATGTCGGCCTGGAGCCACCCATAGATAAGCCCCAGGTGCTCCCTCACAAGGCACCTGTCGGCATCCTGAAGATCGGCCCGGAGCCACTCGAGTGCGACATGGGTGTCGTCCAGAGCGCCTGGCCTGATGAGGGGGCCATAGGACGCCAGCACAAGGGCCTGAGGAGGAGGAGGCACCGACGCGTCGGCCAACGCCATCACCGGGGAAGCGGTGGTGAGGATGGCTTGGAGAACCGGAGGCTCCAAGCCCCCCTCAGGAATGACAAGGGCGGATGGCTCCACGGCTTTCTAGCCCGTGGGAGCTGGCTCCTCCTGTGGCCGCATCTTCACGTCCTGGGGGGGCCGCTCCGTCACGCAGGGGTGAAGGACGGCCTCCTTCGCATGTGCCAGAGTCGCTACGGCAGTGGCAGGAGGTGGCGCCACCTAAGTCCCGGCCCCTTCCCTTCTTTTCTTCACCACGGCGCCCATCCTGGTCATCAGGAGGGGAGGTCTATGGGCATGGTGCTGATATGTGCTAAGCAAAAAGAAAGGTAAGGTACTTACTCGCTTGGATCAATCCATGTCTTCTTCTTCTCCATCTTGGCCGGGGCCGAAGCACCCCCGCTCTTCCTGGGCGTGGCCTTGGTCATGCCTGGGGAGCCGGCGGGGCGCTCTTCGACCAGCCTCGGCGCGGCACTGCTGCCTGGCAAGGCGGGGGCGTCGCCTTGAGGGGCCACGACCCGTAGAACCGCGCCTGCCCCGGCAGCAAGAGGGGTCGCCCCTCGTAGGAGGCACTGCCCTGCCCTTCTTCGGGGTCACCTGGCCCGGCCTTCACAGCGCCCGAGGAGTGGCCCCTGACCTTGTGAGGACCCCGGTGGAATGTGGGGACTCCACGACCGGGGGCTCATCATCGTCGTCGTCATTTGTGAGGCCGTGGAGAAGCTCGCTCTGTGACGGGGGGGGGTCTCTGCCATGTCATCCTCGGTCGCCTCCGAGTCATCCTCCCCCTCTTCGCCAACGCTGTCGCCGGAGGACACTGGCACTAGGGAGTTGGGGTGCTCAGGTGACATGAGCTTCAACTCATTGAAGATAGGCTTGGCCGTGATCAACGCCTCCCTGTCAGCGTGGCGGCACAACATGGTGTAGGCGTCCGGAAGGTCCCCCAGCTCACCCTCGAGCAGGGTGTTCATGGCCTTGAGTAGCTCCTCGCCCGTCAACCTCTCCGAGCGCAGCCTGATGTCGTCCGCCGCATCCTGGAGCTCCCACATGGGGCGAGGATGGCTTGGAGAACCGGAGGCTCCAAGCCCCCCTCAGGAATGACAAGGGCGGATGGCTCCACGGCTTGCTAGCCCGTGGGAGCTGGCTCCTCCTGTGGCCGCATCTTCACGTCCTGGGGGGGCCGCTTCGTCACGCAGGGGTGAAGGACGGCCTCCTTCGCATGTGCCAGAGTCGCTACGGCAGTGGCAGGAGGTGGCGCCACCTAAGTCCCGGCCCCTTCCCTTCTTTTCTTCACCACGGCGCCCATCCTGGTCATCAGGAGGGGAGGTCTATGGGCATGGTGCTGATATGTGCTAAGCAAAAAGAAAGGTAAGGTACTTACTCGCTTGGATCAATCCATGTCTTCTTCTTATCCATCTTGGCCGGGGCCGAAGCACCCCCACTCTTCCTGGGCGTGGCCTTGGTCATGCCTGGGGAGCCGGCGGGGCGCTCTTCGACCAGCCTCGGCGCGGCACTGCTGCCTGGCAAGGCGGGGGCGTCGCCTTGAGGGGCCATGAACCGTAGAACCGCGCCTGCCCCGGCAGCGAGAGGGGTTGCCCCTCGTAGGAGGCACTGCCCTGCCCTTCTTCGGGGTCACCTGGCCCGGCCTTCACAGCGCCCGAGGAGTGGCCCCTGACCTTGTGAGGACCCCGGTGGAATGTGGGGACTCCACGACCGGGGGCTCATCATCGTCGTCGTCATTTGTGAGGCCGCGGAGAAGCTCGCTCTGTGACGGGGGGGGGTCTCTGCCATGTCATCCTCGGTCGCCTCCGAGTCATCCTCCCCCTCTTCGCCAACGCTGTCGCCGGAGGACACTGGCACTAGGGAGTTGGGGTGCTCAGGTGACATGAGCTTCAACTCATTGAAGATAGGCTTGGCCGTGATCAACGCCTCCCTGTCAGCGTGGCGGCACAACATGGTGTAGGCGTCCGGAAGGTCCCCCAGCTCACCCTCGAGCAGGGTGTTCATGGCCTTGAGTAGCTCCTCACCCGTCAACCTCTCCGAGCGCAGCCTGATGTCGTCCGACGCATCCTGGAGCTCCCACATGGGGCGAGTGTGCGATTGGAGCGGAGCCAGGATCTGCCTCAGGAACTCCTTCACGAGGATGCCCTCTGTTAGCGCCCTGGCATCAATGTCTGAGGTCATCTTCCTCAGGACAGGTGTGTCCTGGGGGGTCGGAGAACTTCTCATGACTCCACCTGTCAAACCCCACGGGAAGCGCGATCGGCAGCTCCAGTCGCTAGTTGAGGCCCCGGGTGTCCATGAAGACCCAGCGGCGCCGGAAGCTCCCCACCTTATTTCCGACCCTCATGAGCATGTTGTTATTGTGGACTGCAACGAAGGACATGTAGCCGGAGCACTGGGTCAGATTGTGCATCCGCAAGGAGAAGAAGTGTCGGAGGAGTGGCACGGAGGGCCTCACGCCCACGTATGCCTTGCAGTAGAAGTCAAAGATGGACAAGAGGAGGATGGAGTTGAGCTGAAAATGCATGGCCTAGAACTGGTAATGGTCGGGGATGGCGGTGAAGAACTTGGAGAGAGGGGGGACGAGCCCCGCGAAGATGCTATGGAGGAAGAAGGGGTAGACCGTCCACGCCAGAGTCCACCGCTCGGCGGAGCCGACCCAGATCACGGTCTACATCCACTCATTCTCGTCGCTCACCGTGTATGGGAGCATGAGGGCGAGGTGCCCCTCCTCGGTGATGGAGGATGCATTGAGTGCTGGCGCAGGAGAGGAGGAAGATTCTACGACTTGTGCCACAGACTTCAGCTTCTTGGGAGCCACCTACAAGGGCGCCATCGTCAGGGTTGGAGAAGGAAGGGTGAAGCCGGGCTTGATTGAATTTGGAGAGGTCCTTGGCAGAGGAAAGGGGATCTAAGGCGAGGCACGAAGGAGTAATGATGTCCTGGCAGGGGGACCCAGTCTTTTGTCAGTCTGGAAAGTTGCTGAGGTGACGTGGGGGAGCGGAGGCATCCGCGTCCCGCCGAGCGCCATGCGTCAGCCTGGCCCGAAAGCGATTGGGGCTCGCGGCGCTTCACCCTTGCCCCTTGGCTTCACCTCGAGGCTGGTCCAAGCGCCCCTTAGGCCCGGGGGATATTGTCGGAATTCTGGGAAACAGGGTACCCAGACTTGCCTGCCAGCGGCCCATGGCGTGGCTCCATCGACGGCCTGGTATGGCCCATCATCAGCACCAGCAAGACAAGACCCTCACGAGGGGCCATGCCTCGCGAGGTGGGCGATGCCGAGACCTCCGGAGGGATCGGCCTCCCTAGGCTGGCTCCCGAGGAGCGGAGATTCCTATGCAGGTACCTAGCCTCATGAGGCCACAATGACGCGAGCCATGATGACCAAGGCCATCACAAAGCAAGAGTAAATTCTTACACCACAAGGTGGCCTAAACCTGGGTAAGCTACCGTGTTGATGTTCTTCCTTACTCACACGAATCCAGCTAAGCTAGGCTATGGGGTGATGACCTCTGAGCTTGAGAGGTTGAGACCTTCGCACACGCCCCAGAGTTCGAACCTTCTTGGGTCTGCAGAGCCCTGAATCCGACAAACACTACTAGTTAGTGTCATAATCAACAACAACCAAAATATGAGTATACCCATTAGAGGAAGGAAAAGGTCCCATATAATCAAAGCCCCAAATATCAAATGGTTCAATAACATGTGAATAATTCATAGGCATATCCTAACATGTACCAATCTTACCAATTCTTTGACATTCATCACAAGATAAGACAAACTTATGAGCATCTTTGAAAAGAGTAGGCCAATAAAAACCGAATTGTAATACCTTGTGTGCAGTTCTATCTCCTACATGATGTCCTCCATAGGCTTCAGAGTGAGATTTCCAAAGGATTTGTTCCTATTCATGCTCAGTTATACAACATCTAATAATACCATCTACCCCTCTTTATAAAGATGTGGGTCATCCTAAAAGTAGTGTCTTAAATCATAGAAGAGTTTTTTCTTTTGTTGATATGTGAAACTAGGTGGTATAAATTTATACAACTAATTGTCCACATAACAAGGAGTGTTATGAGAAGAATTTATACAACTAATTGTTCATCAGGGAAGCTATCATTAATAGGTAGTGGGTCATCAAGAATATTTTTCTAACCTAGACAAGTTATCAATTATGGGGTTTTCATCTCCTTTCCTATCAGTGATGTGCAAGTCAAAGTCTTGTAACAAAAGAACCCACCTAATGAGTCTAAGTTTAGCATCTTTCTTTTACATAAGATATTTAATAGTAGCATGATCAGTGTGAACAATTACTTTGGAATCAACTATGTACGATCTGAATTTATTACAAGCAAACACAACTGCTAGAAATTCTTTTTCAGCAGCGGCATAATTTCTTTGGGCACTGTCTAGAGTCTTATTAGCATTATAACATTTAATCTTTTGTCAACTCTTTGTCCTAGAACAACACCAACAACATAATCACTAGCATCACACATAATTTCCAAAGGCAAGTTCCAATCAGGTGGTTGAACAATAGGTACAAAAGTTAAGGCTTTATTAAGTGTTTCAAAGGCTTCTACACAATCATCATAAAAAATAAAAGGAACATCCTTATGCAAGAGATTGGTAAGAGGCCTCGAAATTTTAGAGAAGTCTTTAATAAATCTCCTATAGAAACCAGCATGACCAAGAAAAGTTCTTGTACCTTTAATATCTTTAGGACATGACATTTTCTCAATTGCATTAACTTTAGCTTTATCTACCTCAATACCTTGTTCAGAAATTTTGCGCCCCAAGACAATACCTTCATTCACCATAAAGTGGCACTTCTCCCAATTCAAGACAAGATTAGTTTGTTCACATCTCTGCAAAACTCGATCAAGGTTGCTTAAGCAATCATCAAAAGAAGTTCCGGAAGCGAATCATCCATGGAAACCTCAACAATCTTTTCACAAAAGTTAGAAAATATAGCAGTCATACATCTTTGAAAGGTAGCAGGTGCATTGCGTAAACGAGAAGGCATACGTCTATAAGCATAAGTTCCAAAAGGGCAAGTAAAAGTGGTTTTCTCTTGATCAAGTTGTGATACGAGTATTTGAGAGAAAGCAGAATATCCATCAAGAAAGCAAAAGTGTGTGTGCTTAGATAATCTTTCTAACATTTGATCAATAAAAGGTAGAGCGTAATGATCCTTTCTAGTGTCTTTGTTTAATTTTCTGAAATCAATTACCATTCTATAAACAACCACAATTCTTTGTGGGATAAGTTCATTTTTATCATTAGGGACAATGACAATACCTCCTTTCTTATGAACACAATGAACATGACTTACCTGTCTACCAGCTATAGGATAAATTATACCTGCTTCCAGAAGCTTTAGTATTTTAGTTCTTACCACTTCCTTCATCTTAGGATTCAGTCGTCGCTGATGATCAAAAACAGGTTTAGCATCAGGTTCCATATTAATCATGTGCTAATAGAGAGTGGGACTAATGCCCTTAAGATCATCAAGAGTATATCCAATAGCAGCTTGTTGCTTCGTCAGTTTTTAATATTCTTTTCTCTTCATGCTCTGTAAGTTTTGCACTAATAATAACATGATATATCTTCTTTTCATCTAGATCAGCATATTTCAAAGTACCAGGTAATTGTTTCAATTCAAACACATGATCACCCTTAGGTGGAGGAGGACCTCCTAGAGTTTCAATAGGCAAATTATGTTTGATAATAGGTTGTAATTCAAAGAACATCCTATCTATTTCATTTCTTTCATGCAAGTGCATATCATTTTCATGGTTGAGAAAGTATTGTTCTAGTGGATCAGTAGAGGGTACGGCAATAGAGGCAAGAACAATTATTTCATCCTTACTAGGAAATTCTTTATCACGGGGTTGCCTAAGAAACTTAGAGAAATTAAACTCATGAGACACATCAGCAAAATTAACACTGGCTATTTCTTTCTTGCAATCTATCTTAACATTAACAATGTTCAAGAAAGGTCTACCAAATATAATGGGAAAAAATCATCTTGTGGAGAATCATTACGGTATTTTATGTGTCCACACAAGACTTCAACATATCTTACAATCCCAAGTGGTGTGATAGTATCTCTATTAGCAAGTTTAATAGTAACATCAATATCTTCTATTTCAGCTGGTGCAATATCATTCAAAAATTCTTGGTAAAGAGTAAAAGGAATATCACTACCACTAGCACCTCTATCACCTAAGCCGTGATAACAATGATCTCCTATTTTAACTAAGACAACATGCATGCCAACAATGGGGTTATTCTTATCTTTAGTATCGGGTTTGGCAATTCTAGCAGTTTCATCACAGAAGTACATAACATACCCATCAGCATTATCATCCAAGAGATATTTAACCATAGCAATACTAAGGTCCTACTTGAATTTGTTCATAGGGTCTAGGTGCTCTAATATTACTTTTGTTGACCATGGTCGAAACCTTAGCATGTTCCTTTATCCTAACAGGGAAAGGTGGTTTTTCAACATTGAAAATAATAGTTTCATCCTTAACTATGACTGGTTCCTCAATATTTTTCTTAATAGGGGGATGATATTTAAACCACTTCTCCTTAGGGAGATCAACATGAGTAGCAAATGATTCACAAAAAGAAGCTACTATCTTAGAGTCAAGTCCATATTTAGTGCTAAAGTTATGAAAAGCATCGATATCCAAAAAAGTTTTCACACAACCAAACTCAAGTTTTATACCTAACTCCTTACCTTTGTTGAGTTCCCAATCTTTAGAATTGCGTTTAATTCTTTCCAAGAGATCCCATCTGAAATCAATAGTCTTCTTTATAAAAAAACCAGTACAGTAAGTATCGAGCATGGATTGATCATTATGAGAAAGCCGAGCATAAAAATTCTATATAATAATTTCTCTCGAGAGCTCATGATTGGGGCATGAATATAACATTGAATTGAGCCTCCCCAAGCTTGAGTGATTCTTTCTCCTTCACGAGGCCAAAAATCACGATGAACTAGATGCATGCGGTAATTTTTTTTGGTGAAATTCCAATTTCAATCAATTCCAGTTCCAAGCTCCAATAATATCACATAGTATATACCAAGTCAACACCCCCCAAAATTAAGGGGAAAACCTTCTTCTTAACTTCATCTCCAGGTAAACCTGCAAGCTTGGACAATCCACAAATTTTATCCACATATGAGGATGTTTCGTTCCATCTCCAGCACAAGGATTAGCTAACAGTTTCTCTATCATACCCAAAAGAATTTCATAAACAGTATTTTCAGTAGGGGAAGTAGGCTAGGGGCAACTCTTTGTGTTTTCGATCGAGGTGATGATACCCCAAACAAACCCCTCAAAGGATTGTTTTCCATAGTAACAAGTCATATTAAATTTCAACACGTAATATAAAATTTTCCTTACCAATTTCCACTTACCAAGAGCGCTTCACTCCCCGGAAACAGCACCAGAAAAGAGTCTTGATGAACCACAAGTATAGGGGATCAATCGTAGTCCTTTCGATAAGTAAGATCATAGAACCCAACGAGGATCCGAATGAAATGACAAGCGGTTTTCAGCAAGGTAATTTTTGTAAGCACTGAAATGTCGGTAATAGGTAGTTTGATAGCAAGATAATTTGTAACAAGTAACGAGTAAAAATAGTAACAATAAGTGAAGCAATGTAGCCAAATCCTTTTTGTAGCAAAGTACAGGCCGAAATAGTCTCTGATAATAAGTAAAATGTTCTCAAGGACACATGGGAATTTCATCTAGTCACTTTCATCATATTTGTTTGTTTGATTCGCGTTCGCTACTTTGATAATTTGTTATGTGGGTGGACCGGTGCTTGGGTGCTGTTCTTACTTGAAAAAGCCTCGCACTTATGATTAACCCCTCTTGCAAGCATCCACAACTTCAAAAGAAGAATTAAGATAAAATCTAACCATAGCATTAAACACGTGGATCCAAATCAGCACCTTACGGAATAGCGCATAAACTAGGGTTTAAGTTTCTGTCACTCTAGCAACCGATCAGCTAATAACTACTCCACAATGCATTCCCTTAGGCCCGAAGATGGTGCAGTGTCATGTAGTCGACGTTCACATAACACCACTAAGGGGATCAAAACATACATATCATCAAAATATCGAACGAATATAAATTCACATGATTACTTGCAACACGACTTCTCCCGTGTCCTCAAGAACAAAAGAAACTACTCACAAATAATATTCATTATCAAGTTCAGAGGAGTAATAAATATCATAATGGATCTGAACATATAATCTTCCACCAAATAAACCAACTAGCATCAACTACAAGATGTAATGAACACTATCAGTCACCCACAGGTACCAATCTAAGGTTTTGATTCAATGTTGAACACAAGAGATGGACTAGGGTTTTGAGATGAGATGGTGTTGGTGAAGATGTTGATGAAGATTGATGCTCCCATGGTGAGCGGGTTATTGGTGATGACGATGGATATGATTTCCCCCTCCTCGAGGGAAGTGTTCCCGGTGGAATCGCTCCACCGGAGAGCACAAGTGATCTTGCCCAAGTTCCGCCTTGAGGTGGCGGTGCTCCGCCCCGAAGGTCCTATCCTTATTTTTTCTAGATTGAAAGACCTTATGTACCAGAAGATGGGCATCGGAGGTGGGCCAGGGCCCCCACTACCCACTAGGTCACGCCAGGGGGCAGGCGCGCCATGGTGCCTAGTGGGCACCTGTGTGTCCCCCTCTGGTATTTCTTTTCTCCAATTTTTTATATATTCCAAAATAATTCTTCAATTTTTTTAGCTCATCTAGAGATCTGCAGAATAGGTATATCTGACATAGCTTTTTCAGGTCTAGAATTCCAGTTGCAGGTATTCTCCCTCTGTGTGTAAACCTTGTATATTATGAGAGAAAAGGCTTTAGAATTAATCCAAAACGTGTTATATTGAATAAAAACACTATAAATAACAGTAGGACAACATGATCCAAATGGACAAAACAGAGCCACAAGCTCTCACCTAAATGGGATGGTCCATTTATCATAGACCAGGCCCTGATTGGAGGCGCTTATCGAATCCGAGATCCAACGGATGGGCGCCTAGAACCCAAACCTTGGTATGCCACACCATTTAGGAGCCCATGAGTACACCTCTCCCTATGTACATACTTCTTCTTTCCCTTTTTTTGCATTTAGCATTACTTTGTGTTTTCGGCTACCTCGAGGGCATCTTTCACATGCCTTCCCTTGAAGTCCATGACAGAATAAAGCATGCTATTTTCAAAATGTGCATTGATCCCATCTCTTATACCCTATTATCACTAAAGCCAAAATATGCATCAATTTGACTTAAGATTTGGCCAAGCTGGGTTGCCTGACTCCTGTGCTTGCCACTTATGTTCCCAATTATTCAGTTAAGGGGCAAAGGGAGCAAAACTGTGATTGTTACTCCCGAGTAATCCAGAGCAATACCTCAGACGAATAAATCCGAAAGGTAATATTCTTAAGTTTTCAAATTAGTTGACCATGACATAGGACTAGAATGGGGGGGGGTCTTTAAACCCTGACCAGTGGCTTTATCCCTGAGGTCACCCGTCTTCGGACAAAAGTGCTTGACACAATAACCCGAGGAAAGGAACTGCTGGAAGAACTATTTTTCTCGGAAGATGTTTCTTATCTTAAAAAATAATATAACATAACTTTCTGACCCACTCTTGTCTTTCGAACCAAATAGCCATATTGCCTTGTCCCTGAAACATCTGGTCCAATTACGTCGGCCGACAGTAAGGGTCGCTCTTGGTGTCAAAACCGATAGATCTCGGGTAGCTGGTCCCGAACTGTGCGTCTAAAGATCGAAGGTAATAGGAGACAGGGACACGGTGTTTACCCAGGTTCGGGCCCTCTTGATGGAGGTAATACCCTATGCCTTGCTTGATTTACTTTGATGAGTATATGGTTTACAAGAGTTGATCTACCACGAGATCGTAATGGCTAAACCCTAGATGTCTAGCCTGTATGATTATGATTTCCTCTATGAACTAAACCCTCCGGTTTATATAGACACCGGATTGGGCTAGGGTTGTACAAAGTCGGTATACAGAGAAAGTAATCTTCATATTCACACGCCAATCTTGCCATCCACGCAAAGGAGAGTCCCACCCGGACACGAGGAAAAGTCTTCCATCTTGTATCTTCACGGCCCATCAGTCCGGCCCACGTCACATAGCCCGGACGCCCGAGGATCCCCTAATCCAGGACTCCCTTAGTAGCCCCTGAACCAGGCTTCAATGTCGATGTGTCCGATGCGCAAATTGTCTTCGCCATTGCAAGGCGGGTTCATCCTCCGAATACTTCAAAGTAGTTGATCAACGAGAACTATGCCCGGATGTGTTTAACAAGTTAACTCTCCAACCATAAAAGCATAATACTTAAATTACGTATATCCATTGACAGCTTTTTTCCAGCGAAACGTCATGTTTAGCTCTGCTATTATTTCGAACCGTTTTTCGGGCCTCCCACTTCTTGTTTTAACACGCAACTCCTATCGGCATGTCTCATCAAAACAGAGATCGTGTCCCCTTATTATGGGATTCTCATCAATACAAGTTTTGGTAATCTAACCATGCTATTCGCACGACCCCTTGGGAATAGGCGAGTTTTAAGGCTAAAAGGGGGGACGCTTGATATTCGCAGTCCATATAAGTGGATACAGTACAACTCTTCCGTCCCACGCCTCATTCTCTTTCTCTGCTTCCCCATCCTCATGCTCCAGTGCCCAAGTTCCAAGCTTTTCTTCCCTCCACAACTCCTCCGACCATGGACGACTCTCAGGGCAAGTGGATGGCTTCCTCCGTGATAGAGAAGAATATCAAGGAGCTGCGAGAGGCGCGATATCTAACTGCGGAAATCAAGCACATGCTTCCCGATCCGTCGCAGGTCATCTCCACTCCAAAGCTCGGCGAGAGGGTGGTATTCATCCCCCACTTCCTCCGCGGACTCGAATTCGCCCTCCACCCCTTTGTGAGGTGTCTCATGTTCTACTATGGGCTAGACTTCCATGATCTGGCCCCAAATTCGTTCATGCATATCTCGGTGTTCATCATTGTGTGTGAGGCCTTCCTCTATGTCCTTCCACACTTCGGCTTATGGCTCAAGATTTTCAACGTGAAGCCGAAGGTGGTCGATGGGCAACATGCGGATTGCAGTGGTGCTATGGTGAGGAAGCTCCCCAAAGTCAACTAGCCAAAGGGAGTGTTTGTGGACACCATTAGGATATGGCAATAGGAATGGTTCTATATCACAGAATCCCGCGTCTCCAAGTGGGCAGCCGCTCCAGCCTTCAGATCCGGACCCCCGCTAAGGCTCACATCCTGGACCGACAAGGGTCCAGACTGGGGGTCGGTCAATGAGGCGTTGCGGCTGTGGAAGCACGTCAAAGTCATGATAGTGAAGGACATTACCCTCGTTGATGTGATCCAAGTGACGTTGATCCGCCGAGCACTTCCCTGCCAGCGGTGATCCCTCGAGATGTGGGAGTTCAATCCGGAAGGGCCGTGGACCCTGCAACGGTTCTACAGCACAACACATAAGGGGATCTGGATGCTGCTTTTCAAGAAGCAAAAGTCATGGCCAATGTCATCGGACGACACCGGCCTCGACCGCAATCATCCAGCCTTTGAGGTAAGTTAAAAACCTCCGAATACCAATTGATGCATCCATCTTAAGGAGGAGTATTGAGAAGTCTATCTCCAAACAGGTCTGGACCAAAAAGGAGGAGCAGATCCGGTGTATGGCTTTGCACACAGAAAACCCAGACGATCCTCTATTAATGAGGATGCTGGTCCTGGCGCCATACCAGGCACCGGTAAAGGACAAGAAGAAGAAGAAAGAGGAGGACACTTCAGACGCAATGTCTGGAGAAGCTGGTGCCCAATCCTCTCACGAGGACGACGACAACGAGGAGGAGGAGGAGGAAGAAGAAGATCCTCCTTGCAAAGGCAAGAAAAGGGAGGCCTCCGAAGACCTAGAGGCCGAAGCCTCCAATAGGGAGAAAATTACCCTCCCCAATGACTCGGAATCAGACGCCGAGGCCATCCCGACACACCATCGCCGGACCAAGCCCCAAGCCGACTCGTAAGTAGTCCAAGATTTTTCCACATACATCCAATCTCTATGGACTGTGACGGTAACTCTAAATTCTATTTTTTGTTGGTCCGGCCCGCAGTCTTCCCCAGTAATCCTCATCCTCGGGGGATCTGCCGCCGGAGTTGATGGAGAGCGAATCGCCTCCCCTAGCTTCCACACCGCCTAGAGCAGATGACACCGAGGTGTCATCGCATAGGCCCTCC
>NC_057797.1:256937105-257013064 GCF_018294505.1 Triticum aestivum
GGTGCCGGAGGGCAACACCTCGGCTGCCGAAGGGTTGGGGGGTACGGCCCCCACAGAGACTAGCGACTGGGGCCCCGGTCAATTTGACCCACAACCGCATACTTCTTCAGAGACCGATACGGCTCTGGAGTCTAGTAAGCGACCCCCTGCAAGGAAAGGGGGAGTGGCGTCCTTTGTTAATCCGGAGGCGCTGAACACCACGGAGGATGCACTGCAAGGTGCATCTATCCTGGACGAGCACCACATCCTGATGGGTACGGTGGCTGAGAAGATTCAGTCCGTCGAGAGCGGGCTGAACGAAGCAGAGGATCAATAGTCAGTTATCAGGTGGTAACATGCTATTTCATTTGGATTAAAAATAGGCCTCCCTATTAGTGGCGACTACCCAATCAGCGGAATTTTCTGAACTCAAACGGAAACTAGAGCAGGCTGATGAGGATCTAGTCCTTGTTAACAAGCGGCTCGACCAGGCGCAATGTATGAGATACTCTTATGTGATGCCTGTTTATGTCCGTATTCTGTGGGATTTTCAGAGCTGCAATGTGTGCATTTGTACAGATGGTACTGCCTCGGTTGAAACCCTCAGGGGTGAGCTTACCCAAGCCAAGGAGCAGGCTAGGGGTAAGCAAGGCGGCCGCTGATAAAGCGACTGCAGATTTATCGGCCGAACAGGCCGCTCGGCGCCATTTTGAGGAACGGGTGACCGAGGTGGAGCAGAGGCTCAAGGACACCTCCCGCAAGTGTGAATCCTTAGAAGGGGAAAATAAGGCGAAGGGGACTGAACTTGCCAAGGCCCTTAAAGAAGCCAAGGAGGCGCGGTCCGAATCCCGCTCGATGCGCGAGGAAATCCGTCAAGCCGGACAAATAGCGGTTGGTAAGCCTTTTCCGTTACAGGCTAAATTTGGGGATCGTGGGTATGCCTTGCTTAATCGACTATGGAGTTCACTAGACACATATGCGGATCTACCAAAGAGTGCTGTGGATGCCGCCCAATTCTTCTGGGCCCAGGAGGGGTACGCAATGGAGAAGCTTTTCTGGTCGCAATTTGCAGGGTAGAAGCGTCCTGCACTGCTAAATGACCAGATGGCACAGTGGGCGGAGCTGCATAAGATGTCTAGCGCAGCCATGAAGGACGTCATAGTCCGGTTGTGGCCGACTGAGGCCATTCCGGATAGCTACTTCGGCCTTGTGCGGCGTCTCGTCGATGCGCTGCCCCGAATTGACGTCGTTAAGAGGTGGTCCTGCATAGAAGGAGCGTGAATGGCCTTCACCCGTGTTAAGATGCACTGGGTGAAAATGAAGGTCGAAAAGGTGGCAGTTGAGGGTCCGCCCGAAAGTGAGGGCCATCGCACACCAGAGCACTATTTTGAGGATGTACTAAAATGTGCTCGCCTGGTAGAAGGCCAATGTTCTAAGGATGTAGTGTTCGAATGAACGAGTCTGAACTATTTGGGAATTTGTATTAAGAACTAAGTCTTTTGTAATTTATTCCTTCCTTTGTGAAGAGTTTTCTTCTCCTGTGTGGCCGTTTTTATATCTGAGAGTTCCCAGTCATCGCCTTCAACCCCCATATAGATACTACCGGGTGTTCGGAATGGCACATGACTACACTTAACCCAACGTCTTGGTCCATGAAGGAGGTATCAGTGCGGCGAACCAGGCAATCAGACTATTTGGTTTTATTGCTCTCACTTAGCCGTAGGAGTTTGACGATGGGTCTACAAAGTAGCCCCTAGTATGTACGCAGCTTTCCTAATGCGGATGCCTTACATATGTGATCGGGAAATAGTCCTTCGTGTAATACGAAAAAATCGCTAAAGATTGTAATAAGTTGCCGAGTGGCTGACCAGCTCTCGCCAAATCATGTCAGTGTTTTTGGCTTTCTCTACTGAGGTGCTTAACCAGACGAACCAGAAACAAAATCGCAGTAGTTCTCCCTTTACTACCCTAGCCGATCAGATGGAACGTAAGGTAGCAAACACCGGAGTTGGGCAACCCAACTATTGACCAAAGACATGATTCGGAGCTGATGCATATAGTGCCGAGCTCGGGATGCCGAGTTGTGTTATGAAGCTCTTCAGACTTTTACACATATGTTGCCGTGTAGAGCCCCTGGCAATTTGTGCTGAGGCAACTAAAGATACGGAATAAAGTCTAACCGAAGAAGAATTTTGTTTACTGGAATCTGGTTGATACGTCAAAACATAATCTTATAGAGTGTTCACCAAGGTCATTTTACATGCCAGGGGTCTAAGGCGAAGGAAAAAAGATCTATACAGGTTCTTAAGTGAAGTTGTGGTTTACGAAGTCCTTTGCACCTTCCTGCCGCACGTCTGCGCCGCTTTCCCTGAGTAAGAAAAATTACTTGAGAGGAATGGTTTTCAACTATTTGTACGGAACCAGGCTCGGATTGAGTCCTTATGAGTCTGTAGGATGAGCAGGTTTTGATGCACCTGTGGTAACAGATAGAAAGAAAAATAATTAAAGAAAAGGGGAAGGCCATATAGGGTTGAACTGTACTATAGGCATGTCCGTATTGTGACTCCGTTGATGCCCAAGGTAGTGCATAATTATGCACGTGTGGTACAGCTTTCGCGGATATACATGGCAATCAACGGAGGCAAAGCTGTTAATCCATCTCTGGAGTTGCCGAGCTGTTAGCATGCGGACTTGGCCGGCATTGTGTAATAGAGTCCGACGGTTTAATAGACGATGAGGTGTGTAGCTTGACGGGGCCGCTTTGTATTTCGGCCGTAATGGCCGCGGTATGCTCCTCAGTATGGAGGGAGTGTTTCGTGTTACCGTTGATGGTAATGATGCCACGTGGACCGGGCATCTTGAGCTTTAGATAGGTGTAGTGCGGAACCGCATTAAAGCGGGCGAAAGCGATTCGTCCGAGCAGTGCGTGATATCCTCTACGAAAGGGGACGATATCAAAGATCAAGTCTTCTCTTTGGAAGTTGTCCGGCAAATCGAAGATGACTTATAGTGTGATTGAGCCCGTGGAGCGGGCCTCTACACCAGGTATTACTCCTATGAAGGTAGTTTTAGCGGGCTTGATTCTTGACGAATCAATGCCATGTTGCGGGCAGTGTCTTGATAAAGTAGATTGAGACTGCTACCGCCGTCCATGAGGACTCGCGAGAGGTGGAATTAGTCGATGATTGGATCAAGGACTAGAGCTGCCGAACCTCCATGACGGATACTGGTTGGGTGGTCCTTTCGATCGAAAGTGATCGGACAAGCCGACCATGGGTTGAATTTTGGGGCGACCAACCCTATGGCGTAGACGTCTCGTAATGCGCGCTTGCACTCCTTCTTAGGGACATGTGTGACATATATCATGTTCATTGTTTTTACCTTAGGGGGAAATTGCTTTTGTCCCCCCGTGTTCGGTTGACGAGGCTCTTGGTCATTGTCTTTGCTGGGCGGCCCTTTCCCCTTGTGTTCGGCATTGATTTTGCCGGCCTGTTTAAACACCAAAAAATTCCTGTTGGTGTGATTGGCCAGTTTATCGGGGGTGCCATGAATCTAGCAAGGCCGATCAAGTATTCGGTCTAAACTGGATGGGCCATCTTTGTTTGCCTTGAATGGCTTCTTCCGTTGACCGGGTTTGGAGTCACTGAATCGTGCGTTGACTGCCGTGTCTTGGGTTTCTTCATTATTGTTTCGACGCTTGTGCTTGTCGTGTCGTGGCTTGCCATTGCCATCCCTGGTTTCGGAGGTGCCAGGGTCGCTGGTGTTGTTGCTTCTACGAGCAAGCCAGCTATCCTCTCCCGCGCAAAAGCGGGTCATCAGTGCGGTATGGTCTGCCATGGACTTCGGATATTCTTGGCTGAGGTGTCGGGCGAGCCACTTGTCTCAGACGCTATGTTGGAAGGCCGCAAGGGCTTCGGCGTCCGGACAATCCATAATCTCGTTCTTTTTGATTAGGAACCTGGTCCAGAGCTGTCGAGCCGATTCCCCAGCTTGCTGGATTATATGACTAAGGTCTGATACGTCTCCAATGTATCTATAGTTTTTGGTTGTTCCATGATATTATATTATCCATCTAGGATGTTTTATATGCATTTATATGCTATTTTATATGATTTTTGGGACTGGCCTATTAACCTAGAGCCCAATGCCAGTTTCTGTTTTTTTCCTTGTTTTTGAGTATTGTAGAAAAGGAAAACCAAACGGAGTCCAATTGACTTGAAAATTCACAGAGATAATTTTTGGACCAGAAGAAGTCCACGGAGTATGGGAGATGGGCCAGAAGAGTCCCGAGGCACCCACGATGGTGGGGGTCATGACCTACCCCCCTGGGCGCGCCCCTACCTCGTGGCCGCCTCGGGGACCCCCTGACTTGTTCCCGACTCCAACACCTCTTATATATACCCGAACTTCCAGAAAGAAACCTAGATCGGGAGTTCCGCCTCCGCAAGCCTCTGTAGCCACCGAAAACCAACTCAATTGGACTCCATTTATCATAGATCTTGATGGGTGCGAAACCAATTATCTCTTGAGGGGTACGAAACCAATTATCCCTCTGGCAGAAACCAATTTTACTACGGACTCTTGAATAGATCGATCAGAAAGGATAACTTTGAGGTGGTTTCATACCCTCCAATAATCTCTTTGTTTGTTCTCCGCTATTAGTGACTTTGGAGTGACTCTTTGTTGCATGTTGAGGGATAGTTATATGATCCAATTATGTTATTATTGTTGAGAGAACTTGCACTAGTGAAATTATGACCCTAGGCCTTGTTTCAACGCATTGCAATACTGTTTTCGCTCACTTTTATCATTAGTTACCTTGCTGTTTTTATATTTTCAGATTACAGAAACATATATCTACCATCCTCATTGCACTTGTATCACCATCTCTTCACCGAACTAGTGCACATATACAATTTAGCATTGTATTGGGAGTGTTGGGGACACAAGAGACTCTTTGCTATTTGGTTGCAGGGTTGTTTGAGAGAGACCATCTTCATCCTACGCCTCCCATGGATTGATAAACCTTAGGTCACCCACTTCAGGGAAATTTGCTACTGTCCTACAGACCTCTGCACTTGGAGGCCCAACAACGTCTACAAGAAGAAGGTTGTGTAGTAGACATCAAGCTCTTTTCTAGCGCCATTGCCGGGGACGTTGGCTCTTCAAGGTATATCTTTAGATCTTGCAACCGAATCTTTTAGTTTCTTGTTTTATCACTTGTTTAGTATATAAAAGAAAACAAAAAATGGAATTAAGGTTGCGTCATATGCTTCATCTTTTTAAATGTTTGGCACTAAATCTTTGGATGATGAGCATGATTGCAATGTTGTTAGTATGAATTCTTTGAATATCCATGATGCTAATGATATGCAAAGCCACAAGCTTGGGGATGCTATGTTTGATGAATATGATATTTTTTGTCCCCCAAGTTTTGATGAGCAAATTTATTTTGATGATAGGATGCCTCCTATTTATGATGATTATATTGATGAAAGTGGGTTTGTAAGAGTGTCAACTTTAGGAAGTAATGATCCTACTATTTTGGAGGGTGTTGAATCTTATTGTGATAATTATGAAAGTGGGTTTGGAGAGGTCATGACTTTAGTTAATTTTAGTCCCACTATTTTGGAAGAGTGTCAACTTTGCATACATGTGGCTCATGAAAAGAATGCCTTATGTGATAATTATATTATTGAATTCATTCATGATTTTACTGAAAATTATTAATAGGGAGTAATATATGCTTGTAGGAATTGCAATAATATCAAGTTTCCTCTCAATGTGCTTAAAATCTTGAAGATTTGCTTGTTTACCTTCCTATGCAAGTTGATTATTGTTCCCATAAGTTGTTTGCTCACAAAATCCCTACGCGTAGGAAGTGTGTTAGACTTAAATGTGTTAGTAATATGCTTCATCATGCTCTCTTTATGTTTCAATTATTATCTTTTATGTGAGCATCATTGAAATCATCATGCGTAGCTAGGGGCGTTACACGATAGCGCTTGTTGGGAGGCAACCCAATTTTATTTTTTTCTTTGCTTTTTGTTCCTGTTTAGTAATAAATAAATAATGTATCCTATATTATGATTGTGTTTTTTATGTTTTAATTCATGTTTGTGCCAAGTAAAGCCTTTAGGATCTTCTTGGGTGATTATTGTTTGATCTTGTTGATAAAAATAGAAAGTATGCGCTCACGAAAATAATTTTAGTTTTTTTACCATAGAGCGATAAAATACCAATTCCAACTGCAGTAGAACAATATACAAATTGCCTAGGACTTCCTAATTTCTTAGGATTTTTGGAGTTACATAAGTATTTGAAACCTCCTGATTACTACAGACTATTCTGTTTTTGACGTATTCTGTTTTCGTTGTGTTGTTTGCTTATTTTGATGAATCTATGAGTAGTATCAGAGGGTATGAACCATAGAGAATTTGGAATACAGTAGATATTACACCAATATGAATTTATAATGAGTTCATGACAGTACCTAAGTGGTGATTTATTTGCTTATACTAACGGAGCTTACGAGTTTTCTGTTAAGTTTTGTGTTGTGAAGTTTTCAAGTTTCAGGTAAAGATTCGATGGACTA
Organism: Triticum aestivum; assembly: GCF_018294505.1. Taxonomy (NCBI): domain Eukaryota; kingdom Viridiplantae; phylum Streptophyta; class Magnoliopsida; order Poales; family Poaceae; genus Triticum; species Triticum aestivum. The sequence goes on from NC_057797.1 coordinate 256,943,680, forward strand.
TGGAATAAGGAGTGGCAAGAGCCTAAGCTTGGGGATGCCAAAGGCACCCCAAGGTAATATTCAAGGACAACCAAGAGCCTAAGCTCGGGGATGCCCTGGATGGCATCCCCTCTTTCGTCTTCCTTCATCGGTAACTTTACTTGAGGCTATATTTTTATTCACCACATGATATGTGTTTTGCTTGGAGCGTCATTTTGTTTTATTTTGTTTTGCTTGCTGTTTGAATAAAATACCTAGATCTGAAATCCTTAAATGTTAGATAGTCTTCACATAGTTGCATTATTATTCAAGTACTCATTGATCTTCACTTATATCTTTTGGAGTAGTCTATCGTTTGCTCTAGTACTTCACTTATATCTTTTTAGAGCATGGCGGTAGTTTTATTTTGAAGAAATTGTTAAAATCTCATGCTTCACTTATATTATTTTAAGAGTCTTAAACAACATGGTAATTTACTTTGGTTATGAAACTAGTGCTAATATGATCGGCATTCAAGATGGGTATGATAAAAACTTTCATATAGAGTGCATTGAATATTATCATACTTGATAGATGTTTTGAGATATAAAGGTGGTAATGTTAGAGTCATGCTAGTTGGGTAATTGTGAAATTGAGAAATACTTGTGTTAAAGTTGGCAAGTCCCGTAGCATGCACGCATGGTAAATGTTGTGTGACAAATTTGAAGCATTGGGTGTTCTTTGAGTGCTTTCCTTATGAGTGGCGGTCGGGGACGAGTGATGGTCTTTTCCTACCAATCTATCCCTCTAGGGTCATGCGTAGTAGTACTTTTATTTGAGGTATAATAAACTTTTGCAATAAGTATATGAGTTCTTTATGACTAATGTGAGTCCATGGATCATACGCACTCTTACGTTTCCGCAATTTGCTAGCATGTACGGTACCGTGCATTGCCCTTTCTCACCTTGAGAGTTGGTGCAAATTTCACCGGTGCATCCAAACCCCGTGATACGATACGCTCTATCACACATAAGCCTCCTTATATCTTCCTCAAAAAAGCCACCATACTTACCCATTATGGCATTTCCATAGCTATTCCGAGATATATTGCCATGCAACTTTCCACCGTTCCGTTTATTATGACATGCTCCATCATTGTCATATTGCTTTGCATGATCATGTAGTTGACATCTATTTGTGGCAAAGTCACTTTCATAATTCTTCCATACATGTCACTCTTGATTCATCTCATATCCCGGTACAACGCTGGAGACATTCACATAGAGTCATATTTTTGTTCTAGTATCGAGTTGTAACATGGAGTTATGAGTAAATAAAAGTGTGATGATCATCATTATTAGAGCATTGTCCCATGTGAGGAAAGAATGTGCAGACTATAAAAAAGAGAGGTCAAAGAAGCCCAAAAAAAGAGGCCAAAGAAGCCGAAACAAAAAAATGAGAGAAAAAGAGAGAAGGGACAATGTTACTATCATTTTTCCACACTTGTGCTTCAAAATAGCACCATGGTCTTCATGATAGAGAGTTTCTTATTTTGTCACTTTCATATACTAGTGGGAATTTTTTATTATAGAACTTGGCTTGTACATTCAAATGTTGTGCTTCCTCAAAATGCCCTAGGTCTTCATGAGCAAGCAAGTTGGATGTACACCCACTTAGTTTCTTTAGATGAGCTTTCATACACTTATAGGTCTAGTGCATCCGTTGCATGGCAATCCCTACTCTTTGCATTGACATCAATTGATGGGCATCTCCATAGCCCGTTGATTAGCCGCGTCAATGTGAGACTTTATCCTTTTTGTCTTCTCACATAACCCCCATCATCATATGCTATTCCACCTATAGTGCTATATCCATGACTTGCGCTCATGTATTGCGTAAGGGTTGAAAAGGCTGAAGCGCATTAAGAAGTATGAACCAATTGCTCGGCTTGCCATCAGCGTTATGGATGATGGGAGCATTTTGTGTGACGAAAATGAAGCATGGCAAAACTATATGATTTTGTAGGGATAAGCTTTCGTTGGCTATGTTATTTTGATAAGACACAATTGCTTGGTTAGCATGCTTGAAGTATTACTATTTTTATGTCAATATTACACTTTTATCTTGAATCTTTTGGATCTGAACATTCATGCCACAATAAAGAGAACTACATTTAAAATTATGTTATTGTGCATTCCACATCAAAAATTCTGTTTTTATCATTTACCTACTTGAGGACGAGCAGGAATTAAGCTTGGGGATGCTTGATACGTCTCCAACGTATCTATAATTTTTGATTGTTCCATGCTATTATATTATCCATCTAGGATGTTTTATATGCATTTATATGCTATTTTATTTGATTTTGGGACTAACCTATTAACCTAGAGCCCAGTGCTAGTTTATGTTTTTTTCCTTATTTTTGAGTATTGCAGAAAAGGAACACCAAACAGAGTCCAATTGACCTGAAAATTCACAGAGATAATTTTTGGACCATAAGAAGCCCACGGAGTACCGGAGATGGGCCAGAAGAGTCCCGAGGCACCCACGAGGGTGGGGGTTGTGCCCTACCCCCTGGGCACGCCCCCCTACCTCGTGGCCGCCTCGGGGACCCCCCTGACTTGTTACTGACTCAAACACCTCTTATATATTCCCGAACTTCCAGAAAGAAACCTAGATCGGGAGTTCCGCCGTCGCAAGCCTCTGTAGCCACCGAAAACCAATCTAAACCCATTCCGGCACCCTGCCAGAGGGGGGAATCCCTCTCCGGTGGGCATCTTTATCTTCCCTGCGCTCTCCATGATGAGGAGGGTGTAGTTCACCCTCGAGGCTGAGGGTATGTACCAGTAGCTATGTTTTTGATCTCTCTCTCTCTCTCTCTCTCCCTCGTGTTCTTTATTTGGCACGATCTTGATGTATCACGAGCTTTGCTATTATACTTGGATCTTATGATTTTTCTCCCCCACGACTCTCTTGTAATGGATTGACTTTTCCCTTTGAAGTTATCTTATCGGATTGAGTCTTTAAGGATTTGAGAACACTTGATGTATGTATTGCATGTGCTTATCTGTGGTGACAATGGGATATTCACGTGATCTACTTGATGTATGTTTTGGTGATCAACTTGCGGGTTCCATGACCATGTGAACTTTTCATAGGGTTTGGCACACGTTTTAGTCTTGACTCTTCGGTAGAAACTTTGGGGCACTCTTTGACGTTCTTTGTGTTGGTTGAATAGATGAATCTGAGATTGTGTGATGCATATCATATAATCATACCCATGGATACTTGAGGTGACATTGGAGTATCTAGGTGACATTAGGGTTTTGGTTGATTTGTGTCTTAAGGTGTTATTCTAGTACGAACTCTAGGATAGATCGAACGGAAAGAATAGCTTCGTGTTATTTTACTACGGACTCTTGAATAGATCGATCAGAAAGGATAACTTTGAGGTGGTTTCGTACCCTACAATAATCTCTTTGTTTGTTCTCCGCTATTAGTGACTTTGGAGTGACTCTTTTTTGCATGTTGTGGGATAGTTATATGATCCAATTATGTTATTATTGTTGAGAGAACTTGCACTAGTGAAAGTATGAACCCTAGGACTTGTTTCAACGCATTGCAATACCGTTTTCACTCACTTTTACAATTAGTTACCTTGCTATTTTTATATTTTCAGATTACAAAAACCTATATCTACCATACATATTGCACTTGTATCACCATCTCTTCACCGAACTAGTGCACCTATACAATTTACCATTGTATTGGGTGTGTTGGGGACACAAGAGACTATTTGCTATTTGGTTGCAGGGTTGTTTGAGAGAGACCATCTTCATCCTACGCCTCCCACGGATTGATAAACCTTAGGTCATCCACTTGAGGGAAATTTGCTACTGTCCTACAAACCTCTTCACTTGGAGGCCCAAGAACGTCTACAAGATGAAGGTTTTGTAGTAGACATCAAGGTCATCGGCGTCTTGGGGCCGAACATAGGTACCTTGGAAGTTGTCTCTGAATGTGTCCTCCAAATATTCCCAGCTACAGATAGACTTTTCTAGTAGGCTGTTCAGCTAGTGCCGTGCTGGCCCCTTGAGTTTTAGGGGGAGGTACTTGATGGTATGTAGGTCATCACCGCGTGCCATGTGAATGTGGAGAAGAAAGTCTTCTATCCATATTGCAGGATCTGTTATGCCATCGTATGATTCGATGTTCATGGGTTTAAACCCTTCTCGGAACTAGTGCTCCATTACTTCATCGGTGAAGCATAGGGGGTGTGCGGCGCCTCTGTATAAGGCAATGTCACGGCGCAGTTCGGATGAAGTACGTATGCGGTTTTCGGCCCTGGTGGGTTGTGTTTGTCGCGCCAGGCCTGATGGCCGTCTTCTCACGCTTGGGCACGCCCCCTTGATCCGTAGATTGACCTAGTCTGGACGGCTCTATTGTCCAGGTCCTAATGTTGGTCATAAGTGTATCCCCGAGTTGTTGTTTCTCTGCTCTTACAGCAAGGTGGCACAGGCTGGTGTTCGGCTTGAGTTGTCGTTCTATCTCGGGCATGTGGTGGTCGGTCAGGTCCGCCAGCCGCGTTACGTGTGGGTAGTATGGGCTCCAGCGCCTCGTCGTTGAATTGGGGTAGCAGTTTACAATTCAGGTAATTCTTCGTTGGGCGTTTGAGGCCATATTCTTTGGCTGCCAGGACGTTAGTCCATCTGTCGTTGAGCAGATCTTGGTCAACTTGAAGCTGCTACTGCTTTTTCTTTAGGCTTCTAGCGGTGTCTATTAGCCGGCGCATAAAGCCCTCTTCTTCGAGGGGTTCCTCTGGAACGATGAGATCTTCATCACCGAGGCTCATGTCATCCTCAGAGAATGGTAGGTAGTTTCTATCCTCCGAGTCTTCGTTCCCTGCTTGATCGTTAGGGTCAATTTGCCCATCTTCCCGGTCATCCTGTTCGGATGTTGGTTTGATGGGGTCTTCTTGCTCTTCGACATTCTCTAGAGTGTCATCGTCTCTGGTGTCGGTATTACTGTTTTTTCCGCGACGCAATTTAGAGCTGCGCCTCTGCCGTCGGCACTTTGGTGGTATCTCCGGAGGTTCGTCCTCGAATGGATCCTTCTCATCATCGTGCTCACCCTCTTTAGGTGTGTCCACCATGTACATGTCGTATGAGGAAGTGGCCATCCAGCATCCGGTGAACGGCGAGTTTTGGGCATGTTCCTCTCCGGTATCGTCGTTCGTACCGTCGATGTCTTCGGAGGCGTAGTCGAGCATGTCGGTTAGGTCCTCGACAGTGGCTATAAAGTGGGTGGTGGGTGGGAAGTAACATTCCCTAATGTTAGCCCCTAGTCCGGGCTGGGCGCAATTCAACAGTGGTTCCTTTGTGCTGGCGAGGGATCGCATTAGGTCTAGAGCCTCGTTTAAGAGCGAGGTTTGGATGGGGACTGAAGTTCCCCGGCCGAGCTCGCAAGACACAGACTGCGAGGGTCTAGAGCTAGTGTCTAGAGAAGAGTCCGGCTTTGTGACGGCTTCCTGTGGCGCTATCCTCTTCTGTTCTCCAGCGTTGAGCTCTATAGCCGCAAATAGTCCGGCGCTAGACTCCCATCTTCCGACCTGGTGATGCGCTTCGGATCTAAGGCTAGAGCGGTGGTTGGAGCCGCCAACCCTTGAAAGATCAAGTCTCCTCGTATGTCGGTGACATACTTCAGATTTCCGAGACTGATCTGGTGACCAGGGGCATAGCTGTCGGTCTGCTCCAGGTGGCCAACCGAGTTGGCCGCAGTGCGAAGCCGCCAAATACGAAGATATGGCCGGGGATAAAAATATTCTTCCCGGCAGTATTGTTGTAGATGATCGATGAAGCGATCGAGCCTTTCGATGACAACACAGTGGAACTCTAAATGAAAGCTCCAATGTCAGTGTCAAAAATGGCAGATCTTGGGTAGGTGGTCCTGAACTGTGCGTCTAAGGATCAAAGGTAACAGGAGACAGGACATGGTGTTTACCCAGGTTCAGACCGTCTTGATGGAGGTAATACCCTATGTCCTGCTTGATTGACTTTGATGAGTATAGGGGTTACAAGAGTTGATCTACCACAAGATCGTAATGGCTAAACCCTAGATGTCTAGCCCGTATGATTATGATTGCCTCTATGGACTAAACCCTCCGGTTTATATAGACACTGGAGGGGGCTAGGGTTGTACAAAGAAGGTTTACAGAGAAAGGAATCTTCATATTCGCACGCCAAGCTTGCCATCGACGCAAATGAGATTCCCATCCGGATACGGGGAAAAGTCTTCCGTCTTGGATCTTCATGGCCCATCTGTCCGTCCCACGTCACATTGCCCGGACACCCGAGGACCCCCTAATCTAGGACTCCCTTTGTCGCTCCTCGACCACTGGAAGGGGAGGTAGAAACTGATGGGTGGTTGACAGAGTTCAGATGTGCAGAATGATTAATGACATAAAGTACTTTAATACATAGAATCATACCCAAAACAGTCAACTACACTTGGTCCAGCCCATCTATTAAGACATCTAGAGCATAATCTTTCTGCGAAAAGTGAGTGGCAGGCATGACATCTTCATATACATGGATTTTGTGTATTTCTTTCCCATTAGGTCCCATGGGCCCTACCTTGGCCAGATGTCTTCTCTCCTTGCCGGTATACCGCGTCTTTACCATGGCCCAAGCCTCCCTCGCTCCCTCACGGCATGCCAATATCTTCCAGTCTTGAATTTAGCGTCGAGCTCTCTTCAAACACTCAACTAGGACCGTCATATATTCAGGCACATGCTGTTCCTCGGGCTATAACACCTTAAAAACTCCCTTCATCACCTTCCGAGCATATTCATGCACCACGGCAGGATGAGTCATGGCGTCTTTCGGCAATGGTTCAGTAGCCTCACGGGGCTGACTCGTGAGTGAAACTGCCGTGAAAACACACATTAACTTGTCGATTATATCACAGCCAAGAAACCATCTTGGAATCGATACATAAGGTTACCAAAGACTGCTTCACTTGTCTGTTGCTCTTTCGCTTGGGTGGCGGCCAGTTGAGCTATGAGATTCTCAATCTCCTGTGCTTGTCAAGCATTTTCAGCTCTCAACAGTCTTGGGTCTTCCCTTCTTTAGGTTAACACATGCTGGCCATCTTGTCGCTACGAGTCTACATAATGCAAATCTTCGCGGGCTTGTTTGATATCCCTTTTGAGGTGACCAAGGGCTTGAGCTACTGAAGTACACCATGTCATATGACTTTGGGATAATTGAACCACAAGCACGTCAGGTAAAACATAATGACTTACAATGTGCTTCTCGGGTAAATTCCTTTACACGCTCCACTTTGGCTAGAGCACTGTTCAACTTCCCCTTCATCTAGTCGAGTACCTCAACCAGTTGATAGTTTTTCTGCCAGGCTCCCTATAAAAGGAGTTACCTTCACTTAGCCTTACTACAGCCACAAGTTCCCATACCATGCCTTAGGGGCTACTGCCAGGCTCGGCAGATTAGGTGTACCTTTAAGCAAACAAAATACGACCAACACAAGATATGACCGAAATAATGTGGTTTCGAATAAAACCTTACATGTAAGCCCTCTAATAAAACACACACTGCCTCTTCAAAGACAGAGCGGGTCGCTCCGAGGTAGGAATCCACCAAACTAAGAGCATTAAACTCTTGGCTAGTAAAGGGGAAATCCATTAAAGAGGCCTTCCGTCGTCGGTGGTTCATGGTGCTCTGGACCTCGGAGGTGGTGGCCGAACAGGTCCCCGAATCCGCTGGCTGAGGTGCCTCGAGAGCGCCCCCGAGGTGGGAAGGGGTCTCGTGCTACCATTCGGACCCAACGCCTCGTTGACTCTTGTGCCCTTCGTTATTGAAGGAGGGATGGGTTGCCCACGACAAGATTGTAATAATTAAGATCCATGCTAAGTTATCCTCGAAAATCCAGTAACAACACCTGTGGGTTGAGAGTATTTCGACCTGCCTCCACGGTCGCTGTGTGCACCCGAGCTCCCGGCGTCTCCTGCAGAGGGCTCCTTTGAGGGACAAGTTCTCCACGCGGACGTTTTGCACGCCGACCATTCGGAGTATAAGTCAGAGGACTAGGGGCTTCGGGACGAGAGGCTCTCTTTCGATTAGAGGAGGGGGGATTTACTGAGGAGGCTAGCCATGTTTTTGGCACGTCTGGAGTGATGGCAACCCTCAAGCCATCAAGGCTCTCCAAATAGAATTTCCTCTCTTCATATATGAGGGACAACTCTTTGTCCTCATTGAAGAGAGGGTCATTTGCCCGGTGATGTGTCTCTGGTTCGGGCGCATGGCTTCTTATTGTCTCGACCCAGCGCCTCCATGTCTGTCCAGGTTTAGTAAAGGGCCGGTCAGGGGAATTAACCATAAAACAACTCAGATGCATAATAAGGGCTAAGGAATCTTACTATCTCGACAGGATTGTAATCAGACAACCCGTCGCGGAACTGCCGTCTTGCGAACTGCTCTGCCGATCCTTGATAAATGCTGGCTAGAGCGGTCCCAAAGACCATCGGGTCATAAGGTTTGCTCGGAAAGATCGGGAGGTATCGTCGATTGCGTTGTACATGCACTGCAAGTGTGGGTGTTGCCGAAGTGGTTGGGCTCTTCGGACGTTCACCGTGGCCATTACATCTATAATGTTGAGGGCAGTATTTGACAACAGCTTTACTTGGGCTGCTAGGCTGGTTACGTTGGTGTCATCCTCCTAAGCGGCAGTTCATGGTTTCAAACTTTAGCGCTTCTTTTGGGGTTCTGAGGAGAAAGCAGGGAGCCCGGGCTGAACTGGGTCATATAGTGGGACATCATCTATATAAAACCACTTAGACACCCAAAAGTCGGTATCCTCCCGACGAGCACCTGGAGGGTAGTCAGTCCCTTCAATTTGGAAGCCCTCGGCAGCTCCCACCTCATACAACACCCCGGTATGGGAGCAGGGCATAATGCAAAAGTATCTCCGCGAGAGCACGAAGTGTGCCTCACATTCGAGGTGCATCTCGCAAAGGGTGACGAACCCATCAATATGTAATATTGAGTTGGGAGTGAGGTGGTGAAGTTGGAGCCCATAGAACTCGAGCAAACCCCTCAGGAAGGGGTGAATTAGAAATCCCAGGCCATGGAGAAGGAAGGGAACAAAGCATACCAGTTCACTCTCGCGTGGGGATGGATGGCTTTCTGCATGTGCTTTCCCATTCATGGATGTCAATCCCGGGCGGGTAGAGGCTAGATCTGAATCTGGAAAATAGCACTGGGTGGCCAGGTGCTCTAGTTGTAGACAAGGGACAGAGCAGCTCCCCTAGTCACCCTTGATGGGACCATGAGGTTGCCTCGAGGAACCCACGTTGCTCGCCATTGTTGAGACTCTCGAGATTGGACCAGGGAGTAGAGAAGAAAGTACGCGAAGATTGGTCAGGACAGGGTCGAGATGCACTCTATTCTAACCCTAGATTATGTGGTTGTATATAAGAGGGAAAAAGGCTGACGCTTTGACATCCCGGCATAAAGCAACTCGGTTCCCCCAAAACACACGACGATCGAGGTCAAGGATTTTGCACCACGTGTAGTGGGCCGGGCCTTGAGCAAAACCGTATATAATACGGAAGACCTTAGAGACGAACTGAGGAAGGTATTGAGAAGGAACTCGTCTATCGAGCCAAGACTCTGGAGCTGAAGTTCGAGAATATCGTGCTCGGCGTCGAAGACCAGTTCAAGGGCTACTAATGATGTCCTGGATTTAGGGGTACTAATTTGGCCGGCCTATAGCCTTCGGATGAGCCAGTGGGCTCTCATTCTCTTCAAGTTGGACTCCAGAAGCTACGAGCCTAGGCGTGATCAAGACTTCCTATGCCAAAGACTTGACGTATACTCCAGGACATCTCCTGCCACATCCATGCGATCCCTTGGATACTGACCATGTAACCGTAGATGCCCTACCTAGCATGTATATAGGCCAAGGGGTTTAGCCCGTAGAGGGGACCGAATCACGACTACATTCACATAGCCCTAGAGTTAGAACACAACTTACAATCTCGAGGTAGATCAAGCTTGTAGTCGATACATCTCAAACAATATTAACAAGAGCATGACATAGGGTTTTACCTCAATCAAGAGGGCTCGAACCTAGGTAAACACCATCACCTTTGTTCCTGTTACCACCGATCCAAGATCCACAGCTCGGGACCCCTACCCCGAGGTCTGCCGGATTTCACACCAACATGGAATATGAGGGAGAACTCGGTGAGCAAGGCGATCTAAGGCCCAACATCGGCCAAGATGGGCCCGCCAGACAAATATCCTTATGCAGAGTTTTGTCCAAGCTTTCCAGTTCAACTTCCATAAGGGGGTGACAATGGAGCCATCGAAGGTTGCATCGTCCTAGCGTCTTGCAGTATACATGCCGGAGTCGGTCTATCGCCAGGAGATGCAGTATCACACATCGGAGATTATAATGTGGCAGAGGCGTTGCCAAAGGACAACTTATTGGATAAGGCCGTTGGCCCGTGTGCGCCACAAATGTCTAGCACCCAAGCAGGCACCAGCATTGTCGGTGTTCTGGGAATGGTGGTCCCCAGACTTGCCTGCCTACGGCCCACTGTGTGGCTAAGCCAGCAGGCCGTACGACCCATCTTCATCAACAAGGCATCCAAGACCCTCGCGAGGCGGACGACACAAGGCCTCCTCTGGAGCGGCCTAGTCAGGCAGGCTCACGAGGAGCGGAGATATCAAGGCGAGGCGAACCTCACGAGGCTCTCGTGACGTGAGCCATGACGATCGACACCAGGCGAGTGCCAAGCAGGCGCCAACGCGCGCAGCATCCTTGTTTCCTCTTTGGTGCTAAGGAAACTAGCGCAGGCGAGGAGTACCGAGGCATCAGGCAAAGGTTGCCATTTTGGTGCAATCAGACCAAGACCAGAAGGATGACAAGACAGAGGTCATCGTGGAGCCCAAGACGGCGTCACCAATAGAGCCTTTGGCAGGCGAAGACCACTTTTGTCAGGATGGCTTGTACTAGCTGTCCCCCTTCAAATTTTCCCGCCATTGTTGGCTCCCTTCCCGCTCATGATTTGGGAAGAGGACCAGGGCCTCTATAAGTAGGACTAGCCACCACCATAGGCAAGGAGGAGGATGAGATCTTAGATCATCCCCAGCCACACAAGTTGGCCAGGCACAAGAACACCTCAACCTCAGGAGGCTGTTCTTCCCCTTGTATTGTTCATCATCAGCCCAAGAGGTAATCCACCACCACCACACTGGAGTAGGGTATTACACCACAATGGTGGCCCGAACCAGTATAAATCTTGTGTCTTTCTGTGTTGCGAGTTCGTCGAGTTCGTCCGCGAGATCTTAGCGAGCTAGGGCGTAGATAGGTGGGAGGAAAAGACTTCACGCGCACCCCAGTGTTCGAACCTTAAGGGTTTTCCGGAACCCCACATCCGACATTTGGCGCGCCAGGTAGGGGTGCGCCGTAGCTTTCCCTCCATCAGTTCGTCACTCCGTCGCTCCATCCTCTCCATGGCGGATGCTCGCCGTGCTCGAGCTGAGCATCACGCTTCCCTCACCTCCCGCGTTGCTCAGACGACTCCCATCAGCGGGCCACCACGTCGTTCTCCGTCTCCCAGCGCCAATGCTGCCCCTGGCCCGGTGGGGAACGAGCAGCAAGCGTCTTCGCTGCATCCTTCGGTGCGGCAGGACGGCCGCACCGCCACTCCATCGCTGGCCTCAGCCGGCTCTTCATCTCATGCACGCCGCACTCCCATGGAGGTGTGGGCCACACTCCTCAGCGCAAACGAGCTCCTGTGCTACCGCCCAGTCGATGACCTCTACGAGGAGTGGCTTGACTGTGTCGCCGAGCTCGTCCGTGCCGCAGGGGGCTCCCCGGTGCCGTCCCTCTCTCGGCCTCACCCTCAGCCAACCACGAGCCATGAGGCCCGAGGCGCGCCTCCACCACCCCAGCCCAAAGACGGCGCGTTGGCACCAAGGCATGCGGACCCGCGGTGCGATCCGCCACGCCCGGTGCCCGTGCGCGAAGAGAGAAGCTGCCAAGAAATCCCACGGCCGCGAGTAGCTGCACCCGCACTTCCCGCGCCGCCTCACCAAGACCGTGCACCGCTTGCGGCGGCGCCGCACGGACCTCAACAAGACAAAGCTCCACCTCCAAGGTGGGCCCCAGTAACCACGGCCGGCTGCCACGCCTTCACCCCGAGCTGCGCAGCATCGCCTGTCCAGGCAAGTTCAAGCCGGATCTGCCTCCTCGCTACGAAGGCACCACCGACCCCACGGAGTTCCTGCAGCTCTATGAGCTGAGCATCAAAGTAGCCAACGGCGACGAGAAAGTCATGGCGAACTGGTTTCCCATGGCTCTCAAGGATGGGGCCCTCACCTGGCTCCTGAACCTGCAGCATGACTCGATCTCCTCCTGGGACGAGATGCGCGACCACTTCATCGCCAACTTCCAGGGCACTCGTGACCACCCGCTGGCCGCGATCGACCTGTGCTACATCTAGCAACAACCAGGGGAGACCCTCCAGAAGTACATCCAGCGCTTCAATAGCACCCGCCTCAAGATTCCCAAGGTCATGGATGAGGCCATCATCTCCGCGTTCTCCGACGGTGTCCGTGACGTCAAGATGAAGGAAGAGCTCGCTATCCACGAGGAGCACTGCACGTCTCAGGAGTTGTTCAACCTGGCGACCAAGTGCGCAAGAGCTTAGGAGGGGCGCCTTTCCCTCCTTGAGCTGCTAGCCGCAGGCACAGAGGAGATGTAAGCCAAGGCCAAGGCCCGACACCAAATGGGGCAGAGATCAGCCCGATTCATCCAAGAACAGCCAACCGTTCTGCACCTTCCATAACCTGAACACCTACAACACTAGCGACTGCCAAGAGCTCCGAGCCCTGCGTGAGGGACGCTATGGTCGACGCCCCGAGCGCAGCGGCCGGGGCTACGACCATGGAGGAGGATGAGGACGCGGACGCTGGGACGACCTTGGCCCGTGCCAGGAATGGCGCGATAGGCCCTGTGAGGACCGTTGGCAGGATCATCCTCGCGAGGGCCCCTGGAGGGACCAGCCTCGTGAGGATCGCCCCCAAGGCAACACCGGTCTTCCTTCACTGCCGCCACCAAGAAGGAACGACGACCATCATCAGGACGAGGGGGCTGGAGGCTTCCAGGAGCCGCGTGCAATCGCCTACACCTTGGGCGGCGCCCAGGCCCCAGCATCTTAGCGTATCTTCAAACTGTTCGCTCGCGAGGTGAATGCGGTGCTCCCAGAGCTTTAGGCCGCGCGCCCGCTCAAGTGGTCCTAGTGCGCCACACTTTTGACTCGACAGATCAGCTCAAGTGCGCGGCCACCACCAGTGTCCTCCCGATGTTGTGTTCCCCAGTCATGAGCAATGTGCAGGTTACCAAGACCCTCATCGACGGCGGTGTAGGGCACAACGTCCTGTCCGTCGACACCTTCGACAACCTCCAAGTGCCATATGAGCAGTTGCAGCCTACCAAACCTTTCTCAGGAGTAACCGACGGCTCCACCATGCCGATAGGGCAGGTCCGCCTGCCCATTACCTTTGGCACACGCAACAACTACCGCACCGAGATCATCGACTTCGCCATCGCGCACATCCGCCTACCGTACAATGCCATCCTCGGGTATCCGGCCTTGGCAAAGTTCGTGGCGGTCACCCACCACAGCTACAATGTCCTCAAGATGCCTGGAAGTATATCTGGCCATGGGCCAGGCCGGGCTTGGGCCAGGCCTAAAAAAGCCCATGGCAGAAAACTAAGGCCCATGCCCTCCCAGGCCCTACCATCGGGCCTACTTTTCAAGCCCAAGCCCGACCCATCTGGTAAAAGCCCCGAAAAGCCCTTAGGGCTTAGGGCCGTGGGCTGGGCCTCTTCCTTAAAATGTAAATATGCTAAGCCCAAGCCCCCCAGGCCCTACTGGTGGGCTCAAACTCAGGCCCAAGCCCGGCCCACGGTCAAGCCCATCGGGCCTAGGCCCTGGATTTTAGGGCTGGGCCTGGGTGGACCAATAGGGCCGGGCCTGAGATGGCCAGGACTACCTGGAAGTGGTGGGGTCGTCACGGTCCCGTGTGAAGAAAGGGATGCGGTGTGTTCCCTCGAGCGCACCTTCCAAGCTGCATCAATCGATGACCTCGACAGCAGAAGTGAGGGCCCTCCGGAGGCCATCCCCAAGAAGAAGCAGCTGCGCCGCGCAGGACCCCAGGAGGATGGTGTCACGACAGGACCCTCGTCAGGATCAGCGTCCATCCCAAGGGTGCCTCCCTCCAGCACATGGGAAGGCACGCCCAGCACCCTTCTCGGGCAGGGCTCGAGGGCTCTCTTCTGGAGGGCCTCAGGCCTTGCCAACCTCAAGAGGGAGGCGCTTGGGCGCCGCTTTGTCGAGTTCGTCTGTGAGATCTTAGTGAGCTAGGGCGTAGATCGGTGGGAGGAAAAGACTTCGCGCACACTCCAGTGTTCGAATCTTAAGGGTTTGCCGGAATCCCACATCCGACAAGCATGGACACAACGAGTTTTTCTGATCCACCGCATCACCTTGGCAAAGATCAATGGAGCAATTCCAGAGATATGGGTGTCGTCGACCTAGTGGTCTTCCTAGAACCGACAAGATTTGTCGTCTCCCAAGGTCAAAATTGTAGCATCTGAAAAACCAGCATCTACTTTTGGGACACATGGGATGTGAAGGTGCTGCCATGACCTGTATGACTCGGTTATCTATGGCCAGAGCCACCTAGCACGCAGCATGATCATTGAGATCTGCAGGTCGTGGACTCCAAGGCCACGAAGGGGCAATTGGTGGCAGACCCTCTGCCAATTCATGAGAGAACGACCACCATTGGCGCACTTGCGCCATACCTAACACTCAGGGAAGTACTTATTTTTAAGAATGCGAGCCCAATGACCTCGGTCATTTTGCAATAGTTTTGAGATCCATTTAACAATAACCGTCAGGTTCACGAGTTTGATGTTAGTTATGCCTAGGCCACCTCATGGGGTTCTACCCATTTGATCATGCGGTACTTATGTTTTTTGCCATCAGCCTCCCAGTAAAAATGGGCTCTAACTTTGTAAAACTTGACATGGATTCCTTCCCCAAGCAGGAAAGGCCCATAGCAAAAGTGGGGATTTCCGAAAGGCAGGCGTTGGTTAGGGTAAGCCTAGTTGCAGAGGACATTATTTTCCGTTGCCAAGGGTCACAACGGTGAACAAATTTCTGAACCGTAGGATCCCAGTTCGTCTCGATGAGGGCTCTGTCCGTGCACAACACAACTAGGTAGGAGATATAGAATTTTCCTTGTTTACAATTGAGGTGGTTAGACATCCTTTCTCCCTCCTTTACTGACATACCTAATGGGAAAACTTCACTTTTCTCCAAGTTTATCTTCATACCCGACATGGCTTCAAAGCATACTATGATGATTTTAATCATGTCAATACTATGCGGATCTAGCCCAAATAGGAGCATCATATCATCAACATATTATAAATGGCGGATCCTTCAGGTCCTAAGAGGTCTTCGCTTTGTCTAATATTGTTGAAAGTGAGTCAGCCACAATGTCAAAAAGCGGGGGAGAGATAGGATCACCCTGATGCAACCCTCTTTAATTTTTGAAGAAATTACAAACCTCTCTGTTAACATTAATGGCCATTTCACATCCTCAACAAATTACATGATACGGTGCATGAATACCAATGTGAGTCCCTTACGTGTTAGTATTCGATGGAGGAAGGACCAACTCACCATTTCGTAAGCCTATTTGAAATCAAGCTTGAGGATAACTGCGGGGGTTTTCTTTCTCCTAAGATCATGCACAATCTCGTTGAGGTAGAGTACCCCTTCTAGGATGAACCTACCCTTAATAAATGCAGTGTGGAATCTGTTTAGAATTTTGGCTGCCACTGGCCCTAAGTGCAACATTTAACACTTGGCAACTAGCTTAAAAGTACGTTCATTAGAGTGATGGGCGGAATTGGGTAATCTTGTCAGCTCCTAGAATTAATGGGAATGAAAGCATTGATCGAAAAACTGATCCTGGAAATATCAACCTGACCTAGCGCAAAGCCGTTGATAATATCAATAACGAGAAGCCTGTGCACAGACCAACAACGCTTAAAGAACGCAATCGGAACTCGTCTGGCCCGGGTGTTATGTCAGTTTTGGTGGCACACTATCAATTTCTTTGGGCGAGAAACTAAGCTCGAGTAGAGAGTTATTAGCCCGAGAGAATTTTTGGTGGGGGGCCAAAGCTTGGCGGCTAGGCTACGAAGGTGCAACTAATCCCCGGGTGGTTCTGGTAATTCGTAACAACATTTACACCATTGAACTAATGCCTACTCAAAAAATATGCTCAAAATGCAAAGGACAAACATTGGCAAAGCTCCAAGATTCTACATTTTTTCTTAAGTGATCAAAGATCACGTTGAGTCCATACGAAAGGCAATACTATTAAGGATGAGGTTTTGATCATTGACTATCTGCTCAAATGCTTAGGGATATAGCTCCAAAAGCAGAACTACACTCTCACATTCATCTATGTCCAAAAACCTAAAGTCTATCTCGGTCCAACTGTGACAAATCCATTCAGACCCATCGAGAAACACTTGACTAGCCACTGCCTAAACCCTAGCAACTCGATCTAACCGAGACGACCCTTTGGTCTCACCGAAGAGCACTTGCTAACCTTTTTTTCCTATCGATTTCATCTTAGAATTTTCAAGTGGTTTCGATGGTCTCACCAAAGTGTGAAAAGTTATTAGGTCATCATCCATTGGTGTCACTGAGCTGTTCCATCAGGTCTCACCAAAAAGCCTAAAGTTCACACCTTTTGAACTAGTCGGTCTCACCAAGTGTTCTCACCCGGTCCCACTGAGTTGTGCTTAAAGTTGTGTAACAGTTAGATTTTTGGTGCTGTCTATACATACCCCCACCCATTGCACAAACTCTCAAAGAGCAACCAGGACGAAACTACCACCTCCCATATCCAATTCCTAAGAGAGACTGACCTACACTTTTGTTAAAATCAAAGGGATTCCACTCCAACCTTTGATCCTTGATTTGTAGCCTCCCCAAGTTGTTTTCCACTCCAATCCTTCTCCTACCACATAGCCAATCTGTGAGAGAGTGATTGAGAGTTGAGGAGACTATCTTTTGATGCACAAGTGCAAGGAGTTCATCATCAACAACAACATCTATTACCTTTTGGAGGGTGGTATCTCCTAGATTGGTTAGGTGTCACTTGGGAGCCTCCAAGCATATGGAGTTGAACCGAGGAGTTTGTAAGGGAAATGATATCTCCTACTTTGTGAAGATCTACCCCAAGTTAGGCTAGTTCTTCATGGGCGTAAGCCATGATGGCATATACAAGGATGTTTCTTCGTGGACCCTTTGTGGGTGGAGCCCTTCGTGGACTCGCGCAGCCTTACCCTCCACGGGTTGAACTCTCCATCAACGTCGTTGTGCGATAGCACCACCTAGCAGAACCACGAGAAAATTCACCATGTGTTTGCTCCATTTGATTTTCTACGACCCTTCCTTTACATTCATATGCAATGTCTTTTCTTTCCGCTGCCTACTATCTTAGAGTTACATGTGTAGGGTGTGACAAGACTTGATATAATTGCTAAAGTTTTCCAAGAACTATAATTGGGAAAAGGGTAAGTTTTATTTGGTCAAGTAGTCTAATTACCCCCTCTAGACATACTTGTGATCCTACAAGTGCTATCGGAGCATTGGTCTCCATGGATTTGGTCTAATCACCAAGGAGAATATGGTGTATAGTGAGGGAAATTATCACCGTAGAGGTCCACATTTTGATGGTACAAACTTTGCTAGTTGGAAGCATAATATAAAAATGCATATTCTTGGTTATAGCTTTTCTGTTTGGGCTGTTGTTCATGTTTGCTTTCAAGGTCAGTTATTTGAAGATGGAAAAGAACCAGATCATGAAGCAACCGCAAAAGAATTGAAGATGTTGCAATACAATGCTCAAGCATGTGACATTGTCTTCAACAATTTGTGTCCCAAGGAGTTCAACAAGATTAGCCGCCTTGAGAATGGAAAGGAAATTTGGGATACTTTTGTTGATATGAATCAAGGTACGGGTCCGTCAAGGAATCCAAGTTAGATGTGCTCCAAAGTTAACTTAAAAAGTACAAGATGAAGGATGGTAAAGGAGTTATGGAAATGTTGAAGGAAATATGCCCTAGAGGAAACAATAAAGTTGTTATTTATATTTTCTTAAATCATGATAAATGTTTATTATTCATGCTAGAATTGTATTGACCAGAAACTTAGTACATGTGTGAATACATAGACAAACAGAGTGTCACTAGTATGCCTCTACTTGACTAGCTCGTTAATCAAAGATGGTTAAGTTTCCTAGCCATGGACATGAGTTGTCATTTGATGAACGGGATCACATCATTAGAGAATGATGTGCTTGACTTGACCCATCCGTTAGCTTATCACTATGATCGTTTAGTTTATTGCTATTGCTTTCTTCATAACTTATACATGTTCCTATGACTATGAGATTATGCAACTCCCGAATACTGGAGGAACACTTAGTGTGCTATCAAACGTCACAACGTAACTGGGTGATTGTAAAGATGCTCTACAGGTGTCTCCGATGGTGTTTGTTGAGTTGGCATAGATTGACATTAGGTTTTGTCACTCCGATTGTCGGAGAGGTATCTCTGGGCCCTCTTGGTAATGCACATCACAATAAGCCTTGCAAGAAATGTGACTAATGAGTTAGTTGCGAGATGATGCATTACGAAACGAGTAAAGAGACTTGCCGGTAACAAGATTGAACTAGGTATGATGATACCGATGATTGAATCTCAGGCAAGTAACATACCGATGACAAAAGGAACAATGTATGTAGTTATGTGGTTTGACCGATAAAGATCTTCGTAGAATATGTAGGAGCCAATATGATCATGTAGGTTCCGCTATTGGTTATTGACCGAAGATGAGTCTCAGTCATGTCTATATAGTTCTCGAACCTGTAGGGTCCGCACGCTTAACGTTCGATGACGATTAATATTATGAGTTTATGTGTTTTGGTGAACCGAAGGTAGTTCGGAGTCCCGGATGTGATCACGGGCATGATGAGGAGTCTCTAAATGGTTGAGACATGAAGATTGATATATTGCAAGGTTATGTTTGGACACTGGAAAGTTTTCAGATTAGTTCGGGCATTTACCAGAGTATCGAGGGGTTACGGGAACCCCCTGGGGAGTTAATCGGCCTTGATGCGCCATAGTGGAAGAGAGGAGGAGGCGGCCACGTGTGGCGCGCGCGCCCTAGGCCCAATCCGAATTGGGGTAGGGTTTGGGGGGGCCTTGTCAGTGTCGAAACTGGTGGATCTCGGGTAGGGTGTCCCGAACTGTGCGTCTAAGGTCGATGGTAACAGGAGACATGGGACACAATGTTTTACCTAGGTTCGGGCCCTCTCTATGGTGGTAATACCCTACGTCCTGCTTGATTGATCTGGATGAATATGAGTATCACAAGAGTTGATCTACCACGAGATCGTAATGGCTAAGCCTTAGAGGCCTAGCTTGTATGGTTATGATAGTGTCCCTCCTCCGAACTAAGTCCTCTGGTTTATATAGACACTAGGAGGATCTAGGGTTACACAAGGTCAGTTACAAAGAAAGGAATCTACATATTTGGTCGCCAAGCTTGCCTTCCACGCCAAGGAGAGTCCCATCTGGATACAGGTGCAGTATTCGGTCTTCATATCTTCACAACCCATTAGTCCGGCCCATGGCTAACAGGCCGGACGTCCGAGGACCCCTTAGTCCAGGACTCCCTCAGTAGCCCCTGAACCTGGCTTCAATGACAACGTATCCGGCACGTAGATCTGTCTTTGACATTGCAAGGCGGGTTCCTTCCTCCGAACTACAAGATAGTCGTCGGACGTATTCAAACTTGTCCGAACCTGTAACACAACACCACACACAACCGCAGAGAGAATATAATATTCCACGAGTCCAATCCGCTGACAACTTTTTTACAACATGACATCACGTCTGCCTGGTCACTGTATCGAACCGTTTTGTCTGCCATCTCGTGTTTCGAGATGCGATTTCAATTGGCACGTCTTGTCAAAGCAGAGATTGTGTCCCCTTATTGCGAGATCCTCATCAATATGGCGCGTGGGTAACCCAAGCATGCCATTTATACAACCCTTGGGAGTAGGCTAATTTCAAGGCGAGTGGAGATGCGTTCAATATTCACCACCTTTATAAGGAGATAAGAATCCCTTTTCTTCACCCACGCCTTCTCTCTTCCTCTGCCCTTCCACTCTTGAGCTCCAGGGCCCAAGTTCTCATCTGTTTCCCACTCGAGCAAGCACCCAACCATGTCCAGATCCGGAGGTCAAGGCAAGTGGATGGCCTCCTCCGTCAAGGAGGAGGACGTCGCCGAGCTTTGGGCGGCCGGGTATCTGGTGAAGGGAATCACCCACCGCCTTCCAGCCCAGGGACAAATCATTCCCATGCCGAAGCCCAACGAGAGGGTAGTATTCATCCCTCATTTCCTCCATGGGTTAGGGTTTCGACTCCACCCCTTTGTCCAAGGGCTGATGTTCTACTACGGGATAGACTTCCACGACCTATCCCCGAACTCCTTTCTCAATATCTCGGCATTCATCATCGTGTGTGAAGCCTTCCTCCACATCCAACCCCACTTTGGGCCATGGCTCAAAATCTTCAATGTGAAGCCTAAGGTGGTGGATGGCTAGCACGTGGAGTGCGGAGGCGCCATGGTGAGCAAGCTGGCCAACGTCTCCTGGCCAAAAGGCACTTTCGTGGAGTCTGTCAAGGAATGGCAGAAACAATGGTTCTACATTACAGAACGCCGCGATGCCACCTGGGCCGCGGTTGCCGAATTCAACTCCGAAGCTCCCATGCGACTCACCTCCTGGGTTGAGAAGAGCCCGAACTGGTGTTTGTCAGACCAGCTGATAGCGCTGCAAACGTGCATTCAAAGCATGGTGGACAAGGACGCCAAACTTGTCGATGTATTCCAGGTGATGCTAGTTCGCCGAATTCTCCCCTTCCAAAAGCCGAAGTCACTCTTTGGGAGTTAATCCGAAGAAGCACCAAACCCTAGAGAGGTTCTTAGAAACAACCCATGAAGACGCCTGGAAGTCGCTCTTCAATGGCAATAGGACACCGCCGACCACAACCTCGGACCACGGGTACATCATTAATCGCTCCGCCAACAAGGTAAATCTTTACTGCAACCTTTACTTGCTTGTTTCAAGGATGATATCTAAGCTTTTATTATCATGGCTTCTTCAGGAGTTGATGGAGAAGGCGAAGCGGATCCAATGTCCGGCTCTGCTACCTGAAGAACCAGTCATCCCGCGTTTAGCGAAGATGCTGGTGCCGGTGCCCTATAAGGCACCGAAGAAGAAGGCCACATGGAAGGCCAAGGGGGTCCGGAGTCGCCCCCGCTACAAGGGCGCTTCGGACGCGACATCCGATGACAAGACCCACTCCTCCACCGCAGAAGACGATGATGATGATGAGGAGGAGGAGAACAACCCTCTACCTGATGAGGGGAGGAAGAAGAGGGCGGCTTCCACAAATCTGGAGGCGGAGGCGTCCAAGAAAGGGAAGAGCTCCCTTGCGGATAACTCATGGAGACTGGTGGGGAGGGCCGTATTCAGTTCTGTAATCAGCCGGACTCAATTCCGAAGATCGATGCGGCTCCAGAATCCGACACGCAACCTTCTTTGAAAGAAGGGGGATGCCTATTCTGCCGGTGACCCCTATCCAACCAGGGGCATCGGACAATCTGCTGGAAGCGCTGCGAGGCGCTTCCATTGTGGATGAGCACGGTGTCCTCATGGGCACGATAATTGAGAGGGTTCAGTCCGCCAAGAGCGGACTAACCAAAGCCTGTAGTAGCCTGCTGATAGGTTTTGAGGTAAGCGACGCAAAAAATAGAAAATCCCAATGTAGATAGTAGCCCCTAAGACACTTTCCGGTGTTCGGAAAGAAAAGCCGGACAGAGGATCAATCTCCTATTGCAGGTAACTAACTAAAATTTTCTGAAATGTAAACACAGGCGTCGCTGTTGGCTGCAGCCTCGCATATTGCCGAAGTCTCCGAACTGAAGCAGAAACTGGCGGAGGCCGAGGAGGAGCTGGGCCAGGTGAAGAGACAGCTCCAGGAAAAACAAGGTAAGTAATAACATGTTATGTATTTGAAAAAAGGTAAAATGATATGCAGTGACCGAAATGCCATGATTTTTATAGAGGCGACAACCGAGGTCGAGGCCGTGAAAAAGGCCCTGGCCGAAGCCGAAGGGAAGGCTATCAAGGAGCAGGCCACTTGGAAGAAGCTCAAGGCCCGTGTCGGTGTCAAAACCGGCGGATCTCGGGTAGGGGGTCCCGAACTGTGCGTCTAAGGCAGATGGTAACAGGAGGCGGGGGACACGATGTTTACCTAGGTTCGGGCCCTCTTGATGGAGGTAATACCCTACTTTCTGCTTGATTGATCTTGATGATATGAGTATTACAAGAGTTGATCTACCATGAGATCGTAGAGGCTAAACCCTGGAAGCTAGCCTATGGTATGGTTATTGTTGTCCTACGGACTAAACCCTCTAGTTTATATATACACCGGAGGGGGCTAGGGTTACAGAGAGTCGGTTACAAGGAAGGAGATCTACATATCCGTATTGCCAAGCTTGCCTTCCACGCCAAGGAGAGTCCCATCCGGACACGGGACGAAGTCTTCAATCTTGTATCTTCATAGTCCAACAGTCCAGCCAAAGGATATAGTCCGGCTGTCCGGAGACCCCTAATCGAGGACTCTTTCAGTAGCCCCTAAACGAGGATTCAACGACGATGAGTCCGGCGCGCAGATTTGTCTTCGGCATTGCAAGGCGGGTTCTTCCTCCAAATACTCCATAGAAGATTTTGAACACAAGGATAGTGTTCGGCTCTGCAAAACAAGTTCCACATACCACCGTAGAGAGAATAATATCTCCACAAATCTAATCTACTGACACGTTTAGCAACATGACATCATGCTATGGCCCGGTCATTAGTCGAACTGTTTTTCTCAACCAGCACTGCAAATATCGCGAGGCGGTTTTTTTGACACGTCTTGTCGAAGCAGAGATCGTGTCCCCCTTATTACAGGATTCTCATCAATACGGATGTGGGTAACCCAATCGTGCCCGTTGGTATGACTCCTCGATTTTAGGCAAGTCCCAAACGGCCACGAGGAGGACGCTTGATATTCACCCTCTTTATAAAGAGGCCAAGGCCTGTCCTTTTTTTCCCTCTTGTACTCAATCGAATCCTTCCCCCGCCTCGAGTTCCAACACCCAAGGCTCAGGTCAGGCGGTTCGGACCTTCAACCATGTCCGGATCCAACCTTCAAGGTCGGTGCAGAGGAAGACATCAAGAAGCTAAGAGAGGCCAGATATTTGACTGGCAAAATCTCGCATAGGCTGCCTGCTCAAGGGCAGGTCATTCCCACTCCCGAACCCGGCAAGAGCGTTGTATTCATCTCTCACTCCCTCCGAGGGCTAGGCCTCGCTCTGGATCCCTTTGTTAGGGGGCTCATGTTCTATTATGGGCCGGATTCCATGACCTGGCCCCGGATTCCCTCCTTCACGTCTCGTCATTCATCGTCGTTTGTGAGGCCTTCCTCCGCATTACCCCACACTTTGGCCCGTGGCTCAAGACTTTCAACATGAAGCCGAAGGTGATCGAGGGACGACACGCAGAGTGTGGAGGTGCCGCAATAAGCAAAAGCATTGATGTTCCATGGCCAGAGGGTTCCTTCCCAAAGGTGTCCAGTTTATGGCAACGGGAGTGGTTTTATATCACAGCTCCCCGGGGTACCAAGTGGGTAGCCGCCCCTGCCTTTCGCTCGGGCCCCCACCATAACTGACATCATGGATCAACAAAGGGCTGGACTGGGGGCTAGTAAATGATGTGCCGAGAATGCAGAGTCGCATCTGAGATCTCCTAGAGAGAGTTGTCAGCCTGGCCACGGTAATGAAAGTCATGCAAGTTCGTCAAGTCCCACCTTGCAAACGTCGACCCCTCCGCATGTGGGAGTTCAACCCGGAAGGACCATGAACTATTCAGCACTTCCTCGGCATGACGCTCGAAGAGATGTACAAATTGTTCTTCGAACCACAAATAAGGTGTCCGCACACCATCAAGGATGGGGGTCTGAGCTGCAAACATCCAGATACCCAAGTAAGTAATCCCATGGCCAAACGCGTTGTTTTTTATTTATTTATTACAACATCATTCTGAAAGGTCGCTCTTTGTCCAGGACTAGGTAACAAAGGCGAAGATGATCAGGTGTTCGGCCCCCCTTCCTGAAGGCTCAGCAGATCCAGTACTGGCCAGAATGCTCGAGCCGGCGCCTTATCAGGCGCCCTTAGGTGGAGATAAAGGGGGAATAAAGAGGCTGAAAGCAGGCCTCACTCATTATTCATCCAAACTAGGGGAATTAGCGCCTCTATGAAGGAGGATAACCAGGAAGAAGAATATGAAATTCCCTCTACCCAAGGAAGGAAGAGGACCACCTCTAAAGACCCGGAAACAAAGGTTTCCAAACGGGGGAAGAAATCTTCGCCAGAGGGTCTGGGCTCGGAGGGTACTCTTGGCGCACAGTGCCCGCAAGGGGATCAGCCCTCTACCGAGCTGTAAGTAAACAAAAAGTACTTAATAGTAAAAATATCCTACATTACTTTTGAAGACAATAACCGAACCATGTTTCTTGTAGTTCGGATTGTAGCCCTTCTCGACAGAGTTCGTCTTCGGGGGATCTTTTTTCGGAGATGATGGAGAGCAAAACACCTCCCCATGCCACCCCGCCTCATGAGGTGGGCGACCCTAAAGTGTCATCGTGGAGGGTTTCTCCTGATCTGCCAAGGCCAGAGGGTAATCCTTTGGCCACCCGAAGTCCTCAGTATTTGGCTCCTAAAGAGAGCAACCGAAAGAGTCCGGAACCGTCCGGTGTGCGATCGGACGCACTAAAGGATCTTCTGGAGCAAGCGGCCATCTCAGAAGCGCATCGTACGCTAATGGGTACGGTGATTGAGAGGATTTCATCCGTCGAAAGTTGGTTGCATGAAGCTTTTATGAGTCTACTGAAAGACTTTGAGGTACATGAAATAGTGTATGTTTTTATAGTACCGCACACGTTAGGTGTTCCCTATGCAGATAGTAGCCCCTGAGACTCTGGTTGCCGTCGAGAACGGCGGCAAACAGAGGATCATAGTCCCAGGTAATAATCAGGCCGCCTTCATGTGCAGGTGGCTGAAGGTCCGGTGGCTAGTCGGACTGGTGAGTTTGCCGAGCTGAAGCGGCAACTTGATGCGGCAGATGCCGAAATCGTGCTTGTCAACAAGCGGCTCGACGAGGCATAGGGTATGTGATTTATCCGGTGATCAATACATAGTAAGAGGAGCATGATGCTAGTATCTTTAATATGTTGTGACTGCAGATGGAGCTGCCGCCGTGGAGACCTTTCGGGCGGAACTTGCCCGAGCCAAGGAACAAGCCAGGAATAGTGATGCGGCCGCTCTAAAGGCGGTCGAAGAGCTGAGGGCTGAACATGTTGTGCATTGCCAAAGCAAGGAAAAAATAGCCAACATGGCCATTGAGTTGAAAGATGCCGCCGACCGTTACCAGCTTCTTGAAAAAGAAAGCCGGGCGAAGGCGGTCGACTTGGAGAAGGCCATGGTAGCAGCCAAGGAAGCCCGCTCTAAAATCAGAGCGACGAAGGAGGAGCTGCGTCAAGCTCGAGATATCACGGCTTGGAAGCCCTATTTGTTGCGGATGGAGTTCGGAGATCCGAAGTATGCCCCTCTTGATCAACAATGGAGTTCTGCAGACGCATACGTGGATCTGGCAGCCAGTGCTGCTGATGCGGCCGAGTACTTCAAGGATGAAAAAGATCGTGAAGTGGAAAGGCTATTCTGGTAATAGTTCCATCTTCCAGTGCATCTGCTGCTATTGAATGAGTGAATGGTCGAGTGGGCCGAGCTCCATAGGTTGTCCGGGCTTGCCATGAGGTCTGTTGTGGATCATCTGTGGCCGAAAGGGCCAAGGCCGAATAGTTATTTTAGTTTAGTGCAACAGTTCCTTGGTGTTGTGCTGCACAACGACGCTATGAAGAGGTCGGCGTGCATAGAGGGTGCGCGTATGGCACTTGCCCGTGTTAAGACATACTTGGTAGAGATGGAGGCCACCACAATTGCAACCCAGAGTTCGGCCGTAGGCCGAGTATCTGCCGAGCACTACTTTGAAGAAGTCCTTGAAGGCGCTCGTTCAATAGAGGCTCAGTGCTCGAAGAATATTATGTTCTAGTGACATGTATTCCCATTGTAAAAACAATGTTTTATTGAATTATAAAGGCTGTGTTTATACTTTTGCCTGAAAGTATTATGATGCCTCCTATGCGACCGTTTATGTATATATTTATATAACCTGAAAGTTTGCAGTCGCCAGCTTCAGCCCCCAAGCATATAATGCGGGGGTGTTCGCAAAAAACGCGTATTCACACTTGATCCAATGTCTTGGTCCATTAAGGAGGTGGAGGCGCAGCGAACGAGGCAATCAGACTATATTGCTTTAACACTTTCACTTAGCCATAGGAGTTTGACGGTGGGACTACTATATAGCCCCTGGTACCTCCAGGCTCATCCGAATACGGTGCGCATACGTACATGACCGGGAAACGGCCCTTTGTTAATGCAGAGGAATCCCGGAGATTCCGCTAAGTCATCGAGTGGTTGACCAGTCTCGCACTTTATCATGACAGTCAGTTTTCGGCTTTCTCTACTTAGGTGCTCATCCGGATGAGCCAGGGCACAATCATAGTAGTTCTCCAGGTGTCTCCTTAGCCGATAGAGCGGAACGTAAGGTAGCAAAACACGGGAGCCGGGCAAACCAAACATTTGACCAAAGACTTGATTCGGAGCTGATGCATATAAGGCCAAACTCGCGACACCGAACACTCCCTAAGGTATTCGGTCTTTATAACATATTGGGCTGAACAATGCCCTTAATAATAAACCCCGAGTGTCCATGTACGTGCAATATTCTGACGTGGCGAAATGCCAATAACACCATCATCCTTCTCGGTTGAATTGAGTATCCG
Source organism: Triticum aestivum (assembly GCF_018294505.1). Classification (NCBI taxonomy): domain Eukaryota; kingdom Viridiplantae; phylum Streptophyta; class Magnoliopsida; order Poales; family Poaceae; genus Triticum; species Triticum aestivum. Next base: position 256,970,840 of record NC_057797.1, read on the forward strand.
AAGGATGTGAACAACAAGAGACAGTAAAAAAGGTTTACGCAGGGTCTTAATCGGAAAAGAAACCTTTGAGCGGGTCCCTGCTGCACGTCTGCGCCTATGTCTCTGTTGTGCCGTGTCCTAGACGGGTGTAGCACGATTGTCATAAGTAAAAGAGAAGAACTTAGGTGAAAGTTGTCGTGTCAAAAAAATTGGTTATTCTCGATAAACCATTAAAATTCAAGATAATTCAAGTTAAGCCGAACTAGCCCTGATTACACGCGGGAAGCCCCTGTTACTGTCTATGAGGGTTTAGCCATCAAATCAATTTCAGGTATATCTAGTGATGCGCCAGACTCGTCTAACCGTGTCCGCGATCTTGACGACCTGTCATTTATTCTGGTTGGTGAGGCCGTCTAGTGCTTGGCTGTTAAAGCCGCCGCACGTTCTTCCGCGTGTAGAGAACAGTCAATATTTCCACTAGCTGTGATGGTGCCATGTGGAACAGGCATCTTATGCTCAAGAGAAGCGTAATGTGGTACCACATTAAAACAAGCAAAATCTGCTCTTCCGAGTAGTGCTTGATAGCCGCTTCGGAATGGAGCAATGTCAAAGTCTAACTTCTCACTTTGATAGTTGTCAGATGAACCGAATACAACCTCTAGTATTAGAGATCCCGTGGAGCGGGCCTCTAGGCCTGATATTACTCCCTTCAAGGTAGTATTACTGTGGCTGATTTTTGTTGGGTCTATCCCCATTTTGCGGACTGTGTCCTAATATATCAGATTTAGACCACTCTCACCGTCCATAAGGACTCATGTGAGATGGTATCCGTTTATTATTGGGTCTAACACCAAGGCAGCCAATCCTTCATGTCGGATGCTTTTCGGGTGATCCCCGCGATCAAAAGTGATCGGGCAGGCCAACCAGGAGTTGAACTTAGGGGTGACGGGCTCTATGGCGCGTATGTCTCGGAGTGCATGTTTTCTTCTCCTCTTCTTCGCGTGGATCATGTTTACTGTTTTAACCTTTGGTGGGAATTTTTTCTGCCCTCTAGTGCTTTGCTGGCGAGGTTCGTCATCGTCTTCACTTGGTGTCTCCCTCCCCTTGTGTTCAGCGTTTAGCTTACCGGCCTACTTGAAGACCCAGCATTCTCTGTGGGTGTGATTTGCAGGTTTATCGGGGGTGCCATGAATCTGACATAGTTTGTGTAGAATCTTGTTTAGGCTGGACGGTCCATCTCTGCTGCCTTTGAAAGGCTTTTTCCACTGACCTGGTTGAGAGCCCCTGAATCCGGCATTTACCGCCGTATTATCTAGGCTATCTTCTTTATTTCGACGCTTGCTTTTACTGTGTCGTGGTTTTCCATTGACATCCCTGACTTCGGATGTGCTTGGGTCGCTGGTGCTACTGCGGGCTAACTGGCTATCTTTGCCCGCGCAAAAGCGGGTCATGAGGCTTGTCAGGGCTGCCATTGTTCTTGGTTTTTCTTGGCCAAGGTGTCTGGCGAGCCATTCGTCTCGGACGTTGTGCTTGAAAGCTGCTAAGGCTTTGGTGTCCGGGCAGTCGACGATTTGGTTCTTCTTAGTGAGAAACTTGTTCCAAAGCTTTTGGGCTGACTCTACGGGCTGTTGAATTATATGACTTAAATCGTCTGCATCCGGAGGTCAGACATAGGTCCCTTGAAAATTAGCCCGAAAAGCATCCTCGAGCTCCTCCCAACTTCCAATTGAGTTTTCGGGGAGGCTTTTCAGCCAGTGCCGAGCTGGTCCTTTAAGCTTGAGGGGAAAGTACTTGATGGCGTGGAGATCGTCTCCGTGAGCCATATGGATATGGAGGATAAAGTCGTCCATCAAGACCCCATGGTATGTGGTCCTGTTGTACGCCTCTATATTCACTGGTTTGAATCCTTCTGGAAATTCATGGTCTAGAACCTCATCGGTGAAACATAGGGGGAGTGCGGCACCCCTGTATTTGGATGTACCATGGCATTCAAACGGTTGTAGTATTTGGTTTTGATTTTGTGCCGGAGCGCGCTTCCTAGATCCATAAATGGATCAGGTCATATTGGATTTTTGGCGCAAGTCCTCACGTAGATTGTGTGTTGACTTATGTGCGGCCTTGTTACCCGCTCTATCGCGGCCACAAGGTGGTTGATCCGACCGGTTGGCCGTTTTATTTTTTGGCTGTGTGGGCTCTATGGCCTCATCGTCGAATTCAGGTTATAGCTTGCGCTTTGGATAGCTCTTTGTGTGGTAACTTCCACCATAATTTTCTTCGTTGTTGAGCACTTTGTTCCACCTAATGTTGAGCATATTTTGTGTGGCCTTAAGCCTTTGCTTCTACTTCTTCAGAATCCTCGCTGTGGCAATAAGCCTTCTGCGGAGGTTCTCTTGTTCCAAGTGCCTTTCCGGGAGGATGTGTGCATCTTCGCCCAGACTATTTTCCTCGCCAGAGGGGGGTTGATGAGGTTTATCCTTGGCGTCTCCGTGTTCGGACATCGGATCCATACTATGTTCGCCGTTTGCAGTTTCATCATGCTCTGCCGCTGGGTCAATGTGGTCGTCGTTTCCTCTGGAGTCGACTGGAGTGTTATTTTCTCGTGTGCTGTTATCACTGTTTTTGCCGAGGCGGGATTTTGAGCGGCTCCTATGCCGATGCTTTGCTTGCTTCTCGAGGGAGCTATTCTTCACTGCATCCTGCCATTCTTCGTCATTGTTTTCTTTGGGTGTATCCACCATGTATATGTCATGTGGTGAAGTGGCTGTCCAGCGCCATGTGGGCAATGGTTCCTATTCCTCTCCTGCATCGTCGTCCATGCCGTCGATGCCTTCGGAATCGAAATCGAGCATGTCGGTTAAATCATCGACAGAGGCTCCTAAGTGGGTGGTGGGTGGGCAGCGAATTTCTTCGTCATCCGCATCCCATTCTAGCCGGACATAGTTCAACCAAGGATCTCCTGACAAGGAGAGAGACCTTAATGAATTTAGCACATCGCCGAAAGGTGAGTGCTGAAAGATATCCGTGGAGGTGAACTCCATGATCGGCGCCCAATCGGATTCGATAGGCACGGACGCAGGCGGCTCGGAGTCCATGGCCAGAGGCGAATCCAGTGGTTCTGCAACATGTCTCTTATGAGGGGTGAAGTCAGTATCCGGCTCCATCGCCACTGAGTGTGCGGCCTCCATGGCGGGGTCTATCCCCCCGTCCTCGGATGGCGCGATTTGATCCGGATTGAGGGCCGGAGTAGTTGCATGTGTGATCTCCCGAACACTTCCGACGGCAGAGTTAAGTCATGATCGCCGTGATTGTGCGGCGCACCTGACATGGGCTCGAATCCGTCGAAGATCAAGTCTCCGCGGATGTCGGCAGTGTAGTTTAAGTTTCCGAACCTGACCTGATGGCCAGGGGCGTAGATCTCGATCTGCTCCATATGGCCAAGCGAGTTGGCCCGCAGTGCGAAGCCGCCGAATATGAAGATCTGTCCGGGGAGGAAAACCTCACCCTGGACCCCATCGTTACGATGATCGAAGGATCCATCAAGCCTTACGGTGACGTCACAGTGGAACTCTCAATGAAAGCACCAATGTCGGTGTCAAAATCGGTGGATCTCGGGTAGGGGGTCCCGAACTGTGCGTCTAAGGCGGATGGTAACAGGAGGCGGGGGACACGATGTTTACCCAGGTTCAGGCCCTCTCGATGGAGGTAATACCCTACTTCCTACTTGATTGATCTTGATGATATGAGTATTACAAGAGTTGATCTACCACGAGATCGTAGTGGCAAAACCCTAGAAGCTAGCCTATGGTATGATTGTGTTGTCCTACGGACTAAACCCCCGGTTTATATAGACACCGGAAGGGGCTAGGGTTACACTGAGTCGGTTACAAGGAAGGAGATCTACATATCTGTATTGCCAAGCTTGCCTTCCACGCCAAGGAGAGTCCCATCCGGACACGGGACGAAGTCTTCAATCTTGTATCTTCATAGTCCAACAGTCCGGCCAAAGGATATAGTTCGGCTGTTCGGAGACCCCCTAATCCAGGACTCCCTCAGCCCAGGTCAACGAGGTCCAATAGGAGCTCGAGGCTCGTCAGAGTGCGGAAGCTGCCCGGAATGAGTCCTAGGGTGCCCTCCAGGAGATACAGGAGGCCAGGAAGATCGCGGCGGGTAAGGCATTCAATATGCAAAGCAAGAATGTGAAGATGAAATATCATTTACTAACCCGGATTCAGAGTTCCCCAGGGGCTTTTACTGATCTGCTGTGCAGTGTGGCTGATGCCGCAGAGTTCTTCCGAGCCGAAGAAGGGAGCTCCATGGAGAAGCTGTTCTGGTCGCAATATCTTGCGCCAGAACATTCGGCGCCCTTCAGCGATTAGCTAAAACAGTTGGTCGAGCTGCATAGGGTGGCCGAACTGGCCATGAAGGATTTAATAATCCTGTTGTGGTCAGACGAAGCTATACCCTGCAATTACTTCGGCCTCATGAAGCGACTGGTGGGTGCCTGTCCTCGGCTGGACATCGTCAAGCGGCCCGTTTGCACCGAGGGCGCACGTCTGGCCTTATCCTATTGCAAGGTCTGGTGGGCGAAGCTGGATGCTATCAAATTAGCGACAAAGGGGCTGCCGGAGGGCAAGGAGCACCGCACGCCCAAGTGATACTTCGGTGATGTCTTGGAGGGCTCCCGCATTGTTGCGGATCAATGTGCGAAAGACACTATCTTTGAATGAATGTATTCGAGTTCCCTCTACCTTGTATGATAAAACAAAGTAGTTGTGCAATATAATGCTTGTTATGTTTTTAAATTTTTACTTCCTGTGCGGCCGTGTTGTATGAAATCTGAGGGTTAACCAGTCGTCAGCTTCTGCCCCCATGTAGGTAGTACGGGGGTGTTCGGGATGGAATCTAAACAATCTTGATCCAATTAGATGGTCCTTGAAGGAGTTGTTTAGCACAACGAACCAGGCAACCATACTCTGCGGCTGTAACACCCTCACTTAGCCATAGGAGTTTGACAATAAAAACATGGGCGCAGCCCCTAGTATCCAAACTAGAGTGCTATAAGCGTCTGATTGGTAAGTACCAATCCTTTGCGTAATGCGGAAGAAATCTCCAATGATTTGTAACCTTCGAACAGCTGACCAGCTCTCATCGCATCATGACAGTCAGTTTTCGGCTTTCTCTACTGAGGTGCTCCTTTGGATAAACCAAGGCACAATCGCAGTAGTTCTCCCTTTACTACCTTAGCCAATATATCGAAACATAAGGTAGCAAGCACATGAGTCGGGCAACCAAACTATTGACCAAAGACATGATTCAGAGCCAATGCATATCATGCTAAATTCGGGGTGTCGAGCTATACTTGTAAAAAGTGTTCGGACTTTTGTTGCCGTAATGTGGGGTGCTATGAAGCCCCTGGCAAACATCAAATGTACCAAAGTGTACGGGTGCTACCTGATAGGGTTATCCACAGGGGAGCTGAGAACAAAAAGAGAAAGAAAACAGAAAACAGAAAATGTGCAAAGGTAAAAGGCTGGGGTCCTAAAGCTCCAGCCGCAAATTGTTCTCATTGTAACTTAATTAGTATGTCATGGCGCATTGATACAGGTAGTGCGATAAGCAACATTCTATTTGACATTCCAAAACCAAGGGAGAGCTGCATGTGGGTCCTGAAAAACAGGTAGAGTTATCGTTAACGGAATCACCTAAAAAGTCCCTCATATGTTTGCGTTTCTCGCCATCATGGTGTGTTTATCCTTCAAGAGGACCGATGACCAGACCACCAGATGGGGCCCATGGGATTGAGACCTGAAAAGGAAACAAGTAAAAGTGAAAGTATGTGTGTATCCGATGTTGGTTAAGCCGTACTATGGACCACGAGCTAGCTATGCCTCCGTCGATGCCCATGGGATTTTGAGTGCGTAGTTATGTATGCGCGGCACGAATGCCACCACTTGATTGGGACTGAGACGGAGGCCAGATTGCTAGTCGAGCTCCTAATGAGACGAGCTCTCCTGCTGCAGAGTAGTTCGGACCCTCTTAATGGTGTCCGTGGGCTCGGCAGCCGAATTAAGGTTCTGCTTGAGAAGGCCGCTCTGTACTTCTGCTGCTAAGGTAGATGTGTGCTCTTCTATACGGAGGGAGCGTTCCATATTTCCATTGACCATTATGACGCTGCGTGGACCAGGCATCTTGAGCTTGAGATAACCATAGTGTGGTACTATGTTCAATTGAGCAAACACAGTTCATCCGAGCAGTGCGTGATAGCCGCTGCAGAAGGGGACGATATCGAAGATTAACTCCTTGCTTCGGAAGTTGTCCGGAGATCCGAAGACAACCTCTAGTGTGATTAAGCCTGTACAGCGGGCCTCTACACCTGGTATGACTCCTTTCAAGGTAGTCCTGGTGGGCTTGATCTGTGATGGGTTAATGCCCATTTTTCGCGCTGTATCCTGATAGAGCAGATTGAGGCTGCTACCTCCGTCCATAAGGACGCGAGTCAGGTGGAACCCATCAATTATTGGGTCTAGGACTAGTGCGGCCGAGCCACTGTGATGGATACTGGTCGGATGATCCCGATGATTAAAAGTGATTGGGCATGACGACCATGGATTAAATTTTGGGGCGACTGGCTCTACCGCGTAGACGTCCCTGAGCGCACGCTTGCGCTCCCTCTTGGGCATGTGGGTAGCGTATATCATGTTCACCGTTTTGACCTAAGGGGGAAACTTCTTTTGTCCCCCTATGTTCGGTTGCCGGGGCTCTTCGTCATCATCCTTGCTTGGTGACCCTTTTCCCTGCTCTCGGTGTTTAATTTGTCGGCCTGTTTAAAAACCCAGCAATCTCTATTTGTATGATTGGGTGGTTTGTCCAGGGTGCCATGAATCTGGCACAGACAATCAAGTATGCGGTCCAAGGTGGATGGGCCTGAATTGTTATTTTGGAATGGCTTCTTCCGCTGACCGGACTTAGAGCCACTGAATCCAGCATTGACCGCCGTATCCTCGGTGTTATCACTATTGTTTCGACACTTGTATCTCTTGCGTCGAGACTTGTCTTTGTTATTTTTAACTTCAGGGGTGCCGGCGTCGCTTGCATTGTTTTTGGTACGGGCCAACCAACTGTCCTCGCCCGCACAAAAGCGGGTCATGAGTGCCATTAGGGCCGCCGTGGATTTTGGCTTTTCATGGCCGAGGTGGCGAGCGATCCATTCATCGCGAATGCTGTGTTTGAAGGCTGCTAGGGCTTCGGCATCCAGACAATCGACGATTTGGTTCTTTTTAGTTAAGAACCTAGTCCATAATTTCCTGGCGGACTCTCTAGGCTGTTGAACTATATGGCTTAAGTCATCAGTGTCCGGAAGTTATCGAGGAAGGACTCTTCCAAGTCCTCCCAGCTGCCAATAGAATTTTTAGGCAGACTGTTGAGCCAATACTGAGCTGGCCCCTTGAGTTTTAAAGGGGGGTATTTGATGGCGTGGAGGTCATCGCCACGGGCCATATGAATGTGGAGAATGAAGTCTTCGATCCACACCGCGGGGTTCGTGGTTCCATCATATGATTCTATGTTTACGGGTTTGAACCCTTCCGGGAATTCATGGTCCATGACCTCATCAGTGAAGCAATGTGGGTGTGCAGCGCCTATATATCGGGTCGTATCACGACGTAGCTGTGATGGAGTCCGTGTGTGGTTTTTAGCCTGCACATGACTAAGTTTGTCACGTCCTAATAGGTGGTCGTTGTCGCGCATCGAGGCACGTCCTCGTGATCCGTAGATTGATTTGGTATGTCCTGCTTTATTGTTCAGGTTTTGCCAGAGGTCATATGTATGTCCGTGGGCTAATTTACCTCTACCTATGCGATGAGGCAGGGCGGGCTGGTGTTCGGCGCGAGTTGCTGTTTTGTCCCGACCACGTGGTGGTTGGTCAGCCGCATTGTACGATGGTGGTATGTATTCCGGCGCCTCCTCATCAAACTGAGGTAGAAATTTGCGCTTTGGGTAGCTTTTGGTTGGCGCTTGAGGCCGTACTCATTGACTGCTAGGACATTGGTCCATTTATCATTGAGCAGATCTTGGTCAGCTTGAAGCTGCTGCTGCTTCTTTTTTAGGCTCCTTGCAGTGGCTATTAGCTAGCGCTTGAAGCGCTCCTGCTCAAGAGATTCCTCAGGCACGATGAAATCGTTGGTGCCGAGGCTCACCTCATCCTTGGGGAGCAAAAGATAACTTCCGTCCTCTGAGTCTTTGTTTACCAGGGCTAACCTGCCCATCTTCCCGTTCATCATGTTCATTAGCTGTTTCAACGTGGTCTTCATTGTCTTCGGCACCTTCTGGAGTGTCATCTTCTCCTGTGTCGGTGTTGCTGTCTTTACTGAGGCATGACTTAGAGAGGTGCCGTTGATGCCGACGATTGGATCGTATTTCAAAAGGTTTATCCTCAGCTGGATCTTCCTCCTTTGGTGCATCCACCATGTATACATCATACGAGGAAGTGGCCATCTAGCGTCCGGTGAACGGAGGGTTTTGGGCCTCTTCTTCTCCAGCATCGTCATCCATATTGTCCATGTCCGCGGAGTCGTAATCAAGTGTGTCAGTCAAATCCTCGACTGTGGCTATGAAGTGGGTGGCGGGTGGGAAGCAAAATTCTCCACTATCAGCCCCTAGTTCGGACAAGATAGAGTTCGACTGTGAGTCCTCCGTCAAGGACATGTTTTTTTAATGAGCTTAGCATGTCACCCAATGGCGAGTGCTGGAAGATGTATGTGGCGCTGAATTCAAAGATCGATAAACGATCAAGTTCGGTGTCCGCGAGCTCATATGGTTCAGAACTTATGGCCGGAGATGAGTCCGGAGTTCCGCTGGCACAGGTATCGTGTGAGATCAAGTCTATGTGCGGCGCCAATGCCGGGGAATCTATGGCCTCCGTGGCGGGGTTGGGCTTCCCGTCCTTGGATGCACAGTCTGCTCCGGATCTAAGGACAGAGTGGTTACGAGAGTTGTCTCCTGGATGAAGTGCGATGACAGATTTAGGCCATGTCTCTCGGGGTGACCAAGAGTGGTAGCCGCGGTCTCGAATCCGGCGAAGATCAAGTCTCCACGGATGTCCGCAACGAATTTCAAGCTCCCAAATCTGACCTGATGGCCAGGGGCGTAGCTTTCGATATGCTCCAGATGGCCAAACGAATTGGCCCGCAGTGCGAAGCCGCCGAACACAAAGATTTGTCAGAGGAGGAAAGTTTCTCCTTGGACAGCGTCATTATTGACAATTGAAGGGCAATCAAACCTTTTGGCGGCAGCACAGTGGAACTCTCAATGAAAGCACCAATGTCGGTGTCAAAACCGGCGGATCTCGGGTAGGGGGTGCCGAACTATGCATCTAAGGTCAATGGTAATAGGAGACAGGGGACACAATGTTTTACCCAGGTTCAGGCCCTCTCTCTGGAGGTAATACCCTACGTCCTACTTGATTGATCTTGATGAATATGAGTATTACAAGAATTGATCTACCACGAGATCGTAATGGCTAAGCCCTAGAGGCCTAGCTTGTATGGTTATGATAATGTCCCTCCTCCGTACTAAGTCCTCTAGTTTATATAAACACCGGGAGGATCTAGGGTTACACAAGGTCGGTTACAAAGAAAGGAATCTACATATTTGGTCGCCAAGCTTGCCTTCCACGCCAAGGAGAGTCCCATCCAGATACGGGTGCAGTCTTCGGTCTTCGTATCTTCACAGCCCCTCAGTCCGGCCCATGGCTAATAGGCCAGATGCCCGAGGACCCCTTAGTCCAGGACTCCCTCACCCCTTTCCTTCTCTCCCTCTTCCCTTCCTTCCCCCTCCTAGTTTGACTAGGAAAGGGGGAAACCTACTCCTAGTAGGAGTAGGAATCCCCCCTTGGGGCGCGCCCTAGGAGGCCGGCCCTCCCCCTCCTCGACTCCTTTATATACGGGGGAGAGGGGCACCCCATAGACACAGAAGTTGATCTTAGCCGTGTGCGGTGCCGCCCTCCACAGATTTCCACCTCGATCATATTGTCGTAGTTCTTAGGCAAAGCCCTGCACCGGTAACTTCATCATCACTGTCAACACGCCATTGTGTTGACGAAACTCTCCCTCGGCCTCAGCTGGATCTAGAGTACGAGGGACGTCATCGAGCTGAACGTGTGCAAATCGCGGTGGTGTCGTGCGTTCGGTACTTGATCGGTTGGATCGCGAAGATGTTCGACTAGATCAACCGCATTACTTAATGCTTCCGCTTTCGGTCTACAAGGGTACATGGACACACTCTCCCCTCTCGTTGCTATGCAGCACCTAGATAGATCTTGAGTCATCATAGGAATTTTTTGAAATACTTTGTTCCCCAACAGTGGCATCCGAGCTAGGTCTATGCGTAGATGTTATATGCACGAGTAGAACACAAAGGAGTTGTGGGCGTGGGTATATACGTATTGCTTGCCGTCACTAGTTGTTTCTAGATTCGGCGGTATTGTTGGATGAAGCGGCCCGGACCGACATTACATGACCGTGTTCATGAGACTGGTTCTACCGACGTGCTTTGCACACAGGTGGCTGGTGGGTGTCAGTTTCTCCAACTTTAGTTGAATCGGATTCAATGAACAGGGTTCTTTCTGAAGATCAAAAAGCAATCACTATACCGCGTTGTGGTTTTTGATGCATAGGTAAGAACGGTTCTTGCTAAGCCCGTAACAGCCACGTAAAACTTGCAACAACAAAGTAGAGGACGTCTAACTTGTTTTTGCAGGGCATGTTGTGATGTGATATGGTCAAGACGTGATTATATAAATTATTGTATGAGATCATCATGTTTTGTAACACAGTTATCGGCAACTGGAAGGAGCCATATGGTTTTCGCTTTATTGTATGAAATGCAATTGCCAAGTAATTGCTTTACTTTATCACTAAGCGGTAGTGATAGTTGTAGAAAGCAATAGTTGGCGAGACGACAATTATGCTATAATGGAGATCAAGGTGTCAATCTGGTGACGATGGTGATCATGACGGTGCTTTGGAGATGGAGATCCATGGCACAAGATGATGATGGCCATATCATATCACTTATATTGATTGCATGTGATGTTTATCCTTTATGCATTTTATTTTGCTTAGTATGGCGGTAGCATTATAACATGATCTCTCAGTAAATTTAAAGGTATAAGTGTTCTCCCTGAGTATGCACCATTGCTACAGTTCGTCGTGCTGAGACACCATGTGATGATCGGGTGTGATAAGCTCTACGTTCACGTACAATGGGTGCAAGCCAGTTTCGCACAAGCAGAATACTCGGGTTAAACTTGACGAGCCTAGCATATGCAGATATGGCCTCGGAACACTGAGACCGAAAGTTCGAGCGTGAATCATATAGTAGATATGATTATCATAGTGATGTCCACCATTGAAAACTACTCCATCTCACGTGATGATCGGACATGGTTTAGTTGATATGGATCACGTGATCAATTAGATGATTAGAGGGATGTCTATCTAAGTGGGAGTTCTTAAGTATTATGATTAATTGAACTTTAATTTATCATGAACTTAGTACCTGGTAGTATTTTGCATGTCTATGTTGTTGTAGATAAATGGCCCGTGCTGTTGTTCCACTGAATTTTAACGCGTTCCTAGAGAAAGCTAAGTTGAAAGATGATGGTAGCAACTATACGGACTGGGTCCGTAACTTGAGGATTATCCTCGTTGCTGCATAGAATAATTACGTCCTAGAAGCACCGCTAGGTGCTAGGCCTGCTGCAGATGCTACTGATGACGTTAAGAATGTTTGGCAGAGCAAAGCTGATTACTCCTTGATAGTTCAGTGTGCCATGCTTTACGGCTTACAACCGGGACTTCAACAACATTTTGAACGTCATGGAGCATATGAGATGTTCCAGGAGTTGAAGTTAATATTTCAAGCAAATGCCCAGATTAAGAGATATGAAGTCCCCAATAAGTTCTATAGCTGCAAGATGGAGGAGAATAGTTCTGTCAGTGAACATATACTCAGAATGTCTAGGTACCACAATCACTTGACTCAGCTGGGAGTTAATCTTCCGGTTGATGGTGTCATTGATAGAGTTCTTAAATCACTGCCACTAAGCTACAAAAGCTTCGTGATGAACTATAATATGCAAGGGATGGATGAGACAATTCCTGAGCTCTTCACGATGCTAAAGGATGCGGTGGTAGAAATCAAGAAAGTGCATCAAGTATTGATGGTCCACAAGACCACCAGTTTCAAGAAGAAGGGCAAAGGGAAGAAGGGGAACTTCAAGAAGAACAGCAAGCAAGTTGCTGCTCAAGTGAAGAAGCCCAAGTCTAGACCTAAGCCTGAGACTGAGTGCTTCTATTGCAAAGAGACTGGTCACTGGAAGCGGAACTGCCCCAAGTATTTGGTGGATAAGAAGGATGGCAAAGTGAAAGGTATATTTGATATACATGTTACTGACTTGTACCTTACTAATGCTCGTAGTAGCGCCTGGGTATTTGATACTGGTTCTATTGCTAATATTTGCAACTCGAAACAGGAGCTATGGATTATGCAAAGATTGGCTAAGGACGAGGTGACGATGCGCGTGTGAAATGGTTCCAAAGTCGATGTGATCAGCCTCGGCACGCTTCCTTTACATCTACCTTCGGGATTAGTTTTAGACCTGAATAATTGTTATTTGGTGCCAGCGTTAAGCATGAACATTATATCTAGATCTTGTTTGATGCGAGACGGTTATTCATTTAAATCATAGAATAATGGTTGTTCTATTTATATGAGTAACATCTTTTATGGTCATTGTCTGTGTCAAAACCGGCGGATCTCGGGTAGGGGGTCCCGAACTGTGCGTCTAGGCCGGATGGTAACAAGAGGCAGGGGACACGATGTTTTACCCAGGTTCGGGCCCTCTTGATGGAGGTAAAACCCTAAGTCCTGCTTGATTGATATTGATGATATGGGTAGTACAAGAGTAGATCTACCATGAGATCAGAGAGGCTAAACCCTAGAAGCTAGCCTATGGTATGATTGTTCTTTGTCTTGCGGACTAAAACACTCCTGTTTATATAGACAACGGAGAAGGCTAGGGTTACATAGAGTCGGTTACAATGGTAGGAGATCTACATATCTGTATCGCCAAGCTTGCCTTCCATGCCAAGGAAAGTCCCGTCCGGACACGGGACGAAGTCTTCGATCTTGTATCTTCATAGTCCAGGAGTCCGGCCGAAGGTATAGTCCAGCCATCCGGACACCCCCTAATCTAGGACTCCCTCAGTAGCCCCTGAACCAGGCTTCAATGACGATGAGTCCGGCGCGCAGATTGTCTTCGGCATTGCAAGGCGGGTTCCTCCTCCAAGTACTTCATAGAAGATTTTGAACACAAAGGTAGTGTCCGGCTCTGCAAAATAAGTTTCCACATATTGCCATAGAGAGAATAATATTTACACAAATCTAATCTGCTGACGTATTCCGTAGCGTGACATCACACCACGACCAAGTCTTTATTTGAATCCTTTTACTGTCCCACCTCAGCGCGTTTAGTGAGGCGGTTTCCTTGGCACGTCTTGCTAAAGCAGAGATCGTGTCCCCTTATTCCGGGATTCTCATCAATACGGGTGTGGGTAACCCAACCGCGCCATTGACTATGATGCTTGGGAGATAAGCGAGTTTTACCAGGCTGGTGGGGGCGCAAAGCCGCGTTCGCCCATATAAGGGGATAAGGATCCACCTTTTCATCCACGCCTTCTTCCTCCTTTGCCTATCCATTTCCACGCACTCGAGCTCCAGCGCCCAAGTCCGCACACCCCTCCTCAACCTTCTCCAGCCATGTCCGGAGCAGGAGGCAAGTGGATGGTCTCCTCTATCACGGAGGGACACATCCAAAGATTAAGGAAGGCCGGATACTTGTCTAACGACATGGCGCACCGGCTTCCCGAAGAGGGGCAGCTCATCCCCACCCCTAGGCCCCATGAGAGGGTGGTGTTCCTCCCCCATTTCCTCCGCGGACTGGGCTTCCCTCTCCACCCATTTGTCCGGGGGCTCATGTACTACTATGGCCTGGATTTCCATGATCTGGCCCCGAACTTTGTCCTCAACATCTCGGCATTTATCGTCGTGTGGCAGGCTTTCTTTCGCATCCGCCCCCATTTCGGCCTATGGCTCAAGACTTTCAATGTCAAGCAGAAGGTGGTGCGCGGAACCCAAGCAGAGTGCGATGGTGCCATGGTGGGCAAGATGCCCAACGTCCTATGATTCGAGGGCTCCTTCGTGGAATCCCTAAAGGGGTGGCAGTCGGGGTGGTTTTACATCACCGAGCCGCGCGACCCTGAATGGGTCGCAACCCCCGAGTTTCGATACGGACCCCCTACGCGGCTCGCCTGCTGGAAAGAGACGGGCCTGTCGTGGGGTAAAAAAGGAGAGATGACCGGACTCCCAACATGCGTCCAAACCCTGGTGGACAGGAAGCTCAAACTTGTCAATGTAGTCCAGGTTATGCTCATCCGCCGGATCCTCCCGTGGCAACAACGGGCTTTCAACCTGTGGGAGTTCGACCCGGCGCGGCACCGAACTCTGAGCAGGCTCTTCGACACGACGTACGAAGATGCTTGGAAGGTGCTTTTCAAGGGCGCCGAGGCCCTCGCATCCGCTACCGAGGATCGAGGATTCAGCACGCAGCGTCACGCTCGTGCGGTAAGCTATTTTTACCTTTTACAGGGTATTAGTTTTTCATAGTTTGACTCCATGCGGGATCTAAGCTCCCTTACCTTTGACAGGATTGGCAGGAGACGTCCGGACAGATCAATTGTCTGGCTCCTTTGCCCGAAGGCCCAGCGGACACTCGCTTGGCGAAGCTGCTGGTTCCGGCACCCTACGTGGTGCCGAAGAAGAAGGCCACGGGGACTCGAAAGAGTGCCCGGCGCCATGAGGTGTCGGATTCATCATCCGACGACTCCAAGGCGCACTCCTCCCATGAAGACGAGGAGGAGGAAGAAGAGACCTCTCCCCCTCTAGCGGGGGGAGGGAGAAAAGGAAGGCCACCCCAACTGGGAGGCCGAAGGGTCCAAGAGGGGGAAGACCCCTCCTCCGGACTACTTCACCAACGCCGACGACGGTGAAGAGGAGTGGCCGCACAGGGCCAAGCCCCTGGCGAGATTGTAAGTATCAGGATACCAGAGTGATTCATAGTATTCCCCCATTGCACAACTTTTCCTTACGTCGAACATGATTGTGCAGTCCGCCCAAGGCCGGGCTCAACGAGTCGTCGAGCGGCTTCCTGGATTTGTCGGATGTGAATTCGCTTTCGACGGCTTCCTCCGCCCACCCTACAGACGGCACCGAGGTGGCATCCTAACAGGTTCCAAGCCAGGAGGAGGTGGTCCTAGAGGCGCCGCAAGGCAACCTCCCGGACTCCAGGCATAAAGGGGATAGAACCCCCAAGGGCTCCAAGTCCGGCCTTGAGCCGGACACCGCGCTGGAACCTTCAACGGTTCCGGACTCTGGAAGGCAGCCTCCTTCCAAGAGGAGCAAGCCTACCGAGCCGGTGACCTCCGTCCAACCGGAGGCACCGGACAATTTGCTAGAGACGCTTAACGGCGCCTCCATCGACGAGGAGCACCGCACTATTATGAGTGCGGTGATCCAGAAGGTTCAGTCCACCAAGAGCGGACTGACTGAAGCCTGTGCCAGCCTTCTAACAGGCTTTGAGGTAAGTAAAGAATATGTAAAAATATTACCGTATAGACAGTAGCCCCTGATGCTCTGTTCGGCATTCGGAAAGAAAAGCCGAATAGAGGATCTAATAACATTCGCAGGAGTCTAACATAATCAAGTCAATATGCGTATGCAGGCTTCGCTGCTGGCCTCCGCCGCACTCACTGCGGAGGTGGATATGCCGAAGCAGAACCTCGAGCGGTCCGAGCAAGAGCTCGGCCTAGCCAAGCAGCAGATCGAGGAGAAGGAAGGTAAGAAATACCTTATTGAAATATGTGAAAGGTGCAATTGCAAAAAGTGATAGGATTAACGCAGCTATTGTAGGGGCCACAACTGAGGTGGCGACCCTTAAGCAAGGGTTGTCCGAGGCCGAAAAGAGGGCGGCCACGGAGCGCATCGAGCGGGAGAAGCATGAGATGCAGGTTGGCGAGGTGCGGCAAGAGCTCCAGGTTCTCATGAAAAAACATGAGAGTTTGGAGCTTCTAAGACGTGAGAGTCTGAGCTCGCGGCGGCCATTGAAGATGCCAAGTCTGCCAAGGCCGAAGCCTAGAAGGCCCTCCATGATGTTGAGGCAATAAAAAAGATAGCGGTGGGTAAGGCATTCTTTATGCAAAGCAAGCACGTATAAGTGAATTAGTTGTTACTTACCCGAATCCGGAGCTCTCCAGGAGCATTCGCAAACTTGCCCCGTAGCGTGTCGGATGCCGCCGCCTTCTACCGAGCCGAGGAGGGAAGATCGACGGAGAAGGTCTTCTGGTCTCAGTATGCTGAGGCCGAACATCCGGTGCCCTTAAGAGACCAGCTGAAACAGCTGGTCGAGCTCCATAAGGTGGCCGAACAGGCCATGAAGGGCCTCATAGTCCGGCTGTGGCCTGGAGAGGCCAACCCTGGGAGCTACTTCGGGCTGGTGAGGCGGCTGGTGGAGGCCTGTCCAAGGCTCGAAGTCATCAAGCGCTCCGTATGCATCGAGGGTGCCCATAGGGCGCTTGCCCGTGCGAAGGTGCACTGGGGCAAGCTGGATGCTGAGAAGCTTGTGAAGGACGGGCCACCGCCGGGCAAGGAGCATCGCAAGCCCGAGATGTATTATGAGGGTGTTCTGAAGGGTGCCCGCCTTGTGGCGGATGAATGTTCCATGGATGTAATTTTTCAGTAAACTCGCTCGTTTTGTCCTGTGCGCTGAAAACTTTTTTCATGTACGCTAAGCAATGCATTTTGAATTTAAAATATTACCTTCTGTGCAGCCGTTTATCAAATTTGAGAGATGGCGAGTCGTCGGCTTCTGCCCCCATGGCACGAGTGCTGGGGTGTTCGGGATAAACATGAGCGCTCTTTTTCCCATTCTTGGGTTCTTCGAGGGAGGCGCTCAACACAACGAACAAGGAAATCGGACTATAATGCTTGAACACTCTCACTTAGCCATAGAATTCTATAATTTTAAATTTCGGCGAAGCCCCTAGTGTTCGGAAGACCGAGTTCGGGGCGCTATCCACGCCTAGGCCGGACAAAGCCGACTCCTCGCTCTAAGCGGCATAAGTCTTTAGGGACTCGAAAATCTCTCGAACAGCGACCAGCTCTTGCCTCATCATGACGGTCAGTTTTAGCTTTCTCTACTGAGGTGCTTAGCCCAGCTCAACTGGGGCACAATCGCAGTAGTTCTCCTAGTGCTACCTTAGCCGATATAACGGAACGTAAGGTACCAAAACATAGGAGTCGGGTAAACCCAACTATTGACCCAAGACATGATTCGGAGCCGATGCATATAATGCTATAAGTTCGGGGTGCCGCACTTGTGAAAGTGTTCGGACTTCTCACACCATATTGTGGGGTACTTAAGCCCCTGGCGTATTGGCCGTACCAAAGTGTACGGGTGCAATATGTCATTAATGAACGTATATTCGTAAAAAAGAGTAATGCAATAATAGACGGAAGCTATGCATTGTTTATTTAAAAAGGCTGTGATCAAAGCAGGACGATACAAATAATGCGATAAGCAAAGAGATGGGAGTATCAAATATGTCCTTTCCAGGGGCGAGCTGCGGAATGTTATGCGAAACAGGTATACTGCTCGTTATAGAGACCACCTTAGAGTTCCGTAGTGCGGCGTAGCTTTCTGCTTCCCTGGTTGTATCGTTTGTGTGGCAATTGTACTGCCGGACAAGCCTTCCGAAGAATGGAGTCCTAAAAATAAGAGAAAATTAAGAAATCAGCAGCCCCTAGTGCGGTTTAAGTCGCGGTTCGGGTGTGCCGTGATGGTGCCCCTCCCCTAGTGCCCATGGTATTTCCAGAGCGTAGTTATGTACGCGCAACACTGGTTTGGCAAGTTCGTGAGGGATGGGGTTGGGGCCGCATTGCTACGCTTGCTCTGAACGTGCCGGGCGGTCTTGGTGTAGGTTACTCCGGGTGCACTTGACGGTGTCCAGACGTTTAATAGCCGGACTAGAGAATTGCCTTGAGAGGCTGCTTTGTACTTCCGTTGCGATAGCCGCCGTATGCTCCTCCGTTCGGAGAGAGCGTTCGGTGTTTCCATTGACCGTGATGATGCCTCGAGGGCCTGGCATCTTGAGCTTGAGGTATGCATAGTGCGGCACCGCATTGAACTTGGCAAATGTGGTTCACCCGAGCAGTGTGTGATAGCCACTGCGGAACGGGACTATGTCGAAGATTAACTCCTCGCTTCAGAAATTATCCGGAGATCTGAAGACCACTTCAAGTGTAACTGAGCCTGTACAGTTGGCTTCTATACCTGGTATGACGCCTTTAAATGTCGTTCTGGTGGGTTTAATCCTCGAAGGATCAATGCCCATTTTCCGCACTGTATCCTAATAAAGCAGGTTCAGGCTGTTGCCGCCGTCCATAAGGACTCTAGTGAGGTGAAATCCGTCAATAATTGGGTCTAGAACCAATGCGGCGAATCCGCCATGACGGATGCTAGTGGGGTGGTCCCTTCGATCAAAAGTGATCGGGCAGGAAGACCATGGGTTGAACTTTGGGGCGGCTGGCTCCATCGCGTATACGTCCCTTAGCACACGCTTCCGCTCCCTCTTGGGGATGTGGGTTGCGTATATCATGTTCACCGTCCGCACTTGTGGGGGAAAACCTTTCTGTCCACTGTTGTTCGGCGGCCGGGGCTCCTCCTCGTCATCGCTATGCAGCCCCTTGTCTCTGCTTTCGGCATTTAACTTGCCTGCCTGCTTGAACACCCAACAATCCCTGTTGGTGTGATTGGATGGTTTTTCGGGGGTGCCATGTATCTGGCATGAGCGGTCGAGTATTCGGTCCAAACTGGACGGGCTCGGAGTATTTCTTTTGAATTGCTTTTTCCGCTGACCGGGTTTAGAGCCTCTGAATCCGGCATTAACTGCCGTATCCTCAGCGTTGCCGCCGTTAATGCGGCGCTTTTGCTTGTTGCGACGCGACCTACCACTGCTGTCCTTGGTATCCGAAATACTAGGGCTCTTGGTCATGTTATTGCTGCGAGCTAGCCAGCTTTCTTCTCTCGCACAAAAGCGGGTCATAAGTGTCGTGAGGGCTGCCATAGATTTTGGCTTTTCCTATCCTAGGTGCCGTGCGAGCCACTCATCGCGGATGTTATGCTTGAAGGCTGCTAGGGCCTCTGCGTCCGGACAGTCGACAATTTGATTTTTCTTGGTTAGGAACCGTGTCCAGAATTGTCTGGCCGATTCCTCTGGCTGCTGAATTATGTGGCTTAGGTCATCGGCGTCTGGTGGTTGCACATAAGTGCCCTAGAAATTGTCGAGGAATGCGGCTTCCAGGTCCTCCCAACAACCAATTGATTCTGCTGGCAAGCTGTTAAGCCAATGCCGAGCTGGTCCTTTAAGCTTGAGTGGGAGGTATTTGATGGCGTGTAGGTCATCACTGCGGGCCATGTGGATATGAAGGAGATAGTCCTCGATCCCTACCACATGATCTGTTGTGCCATCGTATGATTCGATGTTCATGGGTTTGAAACCCTCGGGGATTTGATGATCCATTACTTCATCTGTGAAGCATAGTGGGTGTGCGGCGCCTCTGTATTGGGCTACATCATGACGCAGCTCAAACGAGCTTTGTCTATTGTGTTCAGCCCGGCCGGAATTACTGTATCCGGCGTGACGGGTACCGTCTCGTGCCGTGGGGCGCCCATGTGATCCATAGATCGATCTTGTTTGCCTTGCCTTGTCCTCCAATATATCTCGCAGGTCTGGCGCATTTTCCCATGCCTTGGTATTTTTTGAGCGGCGCCGGGGTGCGGCTAGAGTGGAGGGCCGAGAGGCCTCTCTGTCGCGGCCACGGGGTGGCCGGTCGGCCGCATCATGCGCTGGTGATGTAGGTTTAGGTGCTTCCTCCTCTAATTTGGGTAGCAACCTGCGCTTTGGGTAGCTCTTGGAGGGGCGTTCGACTTCATACTCTTCGGCCGCAAGGACTTCAGTCCATCTATCGGCTAGCAAATCTTGATCAGCTCTAAGTTGTTGCTGTTTTTTCTTGAGGCTGCTCGCCATGGCCATAAGCCTGCGTTTGAAACGCTCTTGTTCGACGGGATCCTCCGACACGACAAATTCGTCGTCATTGAGCCTTGCCTCGTCTTCGGAGGGAGGCATATAATTATCGTCCTCGACCTCTCTGTCTGTCGATCTCTCATGAGGGCTGGCTTCTCTATCCTCCTGTGCTAAATCTTGCTGGAGGTGGTTGTCTTCGGCACTGTCTGGGGTGTTACTATCTCCTGTTCCGGAATCACTGTTTTTGTTTTGGCGGGTTTTAGAGCGGCGCTGCTGACGCCAGCACTTAGGCTGCTTCTTGGAGGGGTCATCCTCCGCTGTTCCATTGCCATTGCCTTCTTTTGGCGTGTCCACCATGTATATATCATACGACGAGGTGGCTTTCCAGTGCCCTATAGGCGCTGGTTCTTGATCGTCTTCTGCATCAGCGTCCATACCGTCGATGTCTTCAGAGTTGAAGTCGCGCATGTCGGTTAAATCATCGATAGTGGCTACGAAGTGGGTGGTGGGTGGGCTTTGAATTTCTTCATCATCCGCATCCCAACCTTGCCGACCATAGTCTGGCCAGGGCTCTCCTGACAAAGAGAGAGACTTTAGTGAATTCAGAATATCGCCGAAGGGCGAGTGCTTAAATATGTCCGCGGCGGTGAACTCCATGATCGGCGCCCAATCGGGTTCGATCGGTCGGGGTGCGGAGGGCTCAGAGTTTGGAGAGGAGTCTGGCTCCTTGGAGTCACGGGCTTCGCAAAGAATAGGGCTGGTGTTCGGCTCGATCGCCATAGAGATTGCAGCCCCCGAGGCGGTTTCAAACCACCCATCCTCGATTGGTGTGATCGGCTCCGAGCTAGGGGTCGGAGCGGACACAGGTGCGGCCTCCAGGGCACTGTTCGGTGGCAGAGCTAAATCATGCCCATCGTGACAGTGCGGCGCGCTCGGCTGTGGCTCGAATCCGTCAAAGATCAAGTCTCCGCGGATGCCGGCCGTGTAGATCAAACTTCCAAATCTGACCTGACGGCCAGGGGCGTAGCTTTCAATCTGCTCCAGATGACCAAGCGAATTGGCCCGCAGTGCAAAGCCGCCGAATACGAAGATCTATCCGAGGAGAAAAGTCTCACCCTGGATCGCATCGTTGTTGATGATCGGAGAAGCCATCGGGCCTAAAAGTGACGACACAGAGGAACTCTCAATGAAAGCACCAATGTACGTGTCAAAACCGGCGGATCTCGAGTAGGGGGTCCCGAACTGTGCGTCTATGCCGGATGGTAACAGGAGGCAGGGGACACGATGTTTTACCCGGGTTCGGGCCCTCTTGATGGAGGTAAAACCCTACATTCTGCTTGATTGATATTGATGATATGGGTAGTACAAGAGTAGATCTACCACGAGATCAGAGAGGCTAAACCCTAGAAGCTAGCCTATGGTATGATTGTTATTCGTCCTGCGGACTAAAACCCTCCGGTTTATATAGACATCAGAGAGGGCTAGGGTTACATAGAGTCGGTTACAATGGTAGGAGATCTACATATCCGTATCGCCAAGCTTGCATTCCACGCCAAGGAAAGTCCCTTCCGGACACGGGAGGAAGTCTTCGATCTTGTATCTTCATAGTACAGGCGTCTGGCCAAAGGTATAGTCCGGCCATCCGGACACACCCTAATCCAGGACTCCCTCAGTCATGCACCCTTGATGAGTGGTCTATTTTTACTAAATCTTGATAGTAGGGATACACATATTCATAATATTAAAGCCGAAAGATATAAGTTTAATAATGATAGTGCAACTTATTTGTGGCACTGCCATTTAGGTCATATTGGTGTATAGCGCATGAAGGAACTCCATGTTGATGGGCTTTTGGAATCACTTGATGCTTGCCAGCCATTCCTCATGGGCAAGATGACTAAGACTCCGTTCTACAGAACAATGGAACGAGCAACATACTTATTGGAAATAATACATACCGATGTATGCAGTCCGATGAGTTTTGATGCTCGTGGCGGGTATCATTATTTTTTGACCTTCATAGATGATTTGAGCAGATATGGGTATATCTACTTGATGAAACATAAGTTTGAAACATTTGAAAAGTTCAAAGAATTTCAGAGTGAAGGGGAAAATCATCGCAACAAGAAAATAAAGTTTCTATGATCTGATCGTGGAGGAGAGTATTTGAGGTACGAGTTTTGTCTTCATTTGAAACAATGCGGAATAGTTTCGCAACTCACGCCACCTGGAACACCACAGCATAATGGTGTGTCCGAACGTCGTAACCGCACTTTATTAGATATAGTGTGATCAATGATGTCTCTTACTGATTTACTGCTATCATTTTGGGGTTATGCTTTAGAGACGACTGCATTCACGCAAAATAGGGCACCATCGAAATCCGTTGTGATGACACCATATGAACTTTGGTTTGTCAAGAAACCCAAGTTGTCATTTCTTAAAGTTTGGCTATGATGCTTATTTGAAAAACTTCAACGTGATAAGCTCGAACCCAAATCGGAGAAATGTGTCTTCATAGGATACCCAAAGGAGACTGTTGGGTACACCTTCTATCACAAACTCGAAGGCAAGATATTCCTTGCTAAGAATGGATCCTTTCTAGAGAAGGAGTTTCTCTCGAAAGAAGTGAGTGGGTGGAAAGTAGAACTTGATGAGGTAATTGTACCTGCTCCCATATTGGAAAATATTTCATCATAGAAATCAGTTCCACTAATTCCTACACCAATTAATGAGGAAGCTAATGATGATGATCATGAAATTTCTGATCAAGTTACTACCGAACCTGGTAGGTCAACCAGAGTAAGATCCGCACAAGAGTAGTACGATAATCCTGTTCTGGAGGTCATGTTACTTGACCATGATGAAACTACGAACTATGAGGAAGCAATGACGAGCCTAGATCCCACAAAATGGCTTGAGGCCATGAAATCTGAGATGGGATCCACGTATGAGCACAAAGTGTGGACTTTGGTTGACTTGCCCGATGATCGGCAAGCCATAGAGAATAAATGGATCTTCAAGAAGAAGACTGACGCTGACGATAATGTTACTATCTACAAAGGTCGACTCGTTGCGAAAGGTTTTCGACAAGTTCAAGGAGTTGACTACGATGAGACCTACTTACCCGTAGTGATGCTTAAGTCCGTACGAATCATGTTAGAAAATGCCACATTTCATGATTATGAAATTTGGCAAATGGATGTCAAAATTGCATTCCTTAATGGATATCTTAAAGAAGAGTTGTATATGATGCAACCAGAAGGTTTTGTCGATCCAAAAGGTGCTAACAAAGTGTGTAAGCTCCAGCGATCCATTTATGGACTGGTGCAAGCATCTCGGAGTTGGAATATACGCTTTGATAGTGTGACCAAAGCATATGGTTTTATACAGACTTTTGGAGAAGCATGTATTTACAAGAAAGTGAGTGTGAGCTCTGTAGCATTTCTAATATTATATGTGGATGACATATTGTTGATTGGAAATGATACTGAATTTCTGAATAGCATAAAAGGATACTTGAATAAGAATTTTTCAATGAAAGACCTCGGTGAAGCTGCTTATATATTGGGCATCAAGATCTATAGGGATAGATCAAAGACGCTTAATTAGACTTTCACAAAGCACATGCCTTGATAAAGTTTTGAAGAAATTCAAAATGGATCAAACAAAGAAAGGCTTCTTGCCTGTGTTACAAGGTGTGAAGTTGAGTCAGACTCAGTGCCCGACCACTTCAGAAGATAGAGAGAAAATGAAAGTCATTCCCTATGCTTCAGCCATAGGTTCTATCATGTATGCAATGCTGTGTACCAGACCTGATGTGTAACTTGCTATTAGTTTAGCAGGGAGGTACCAAACTAATCCAGGAGTGGATTACCAGACATCGGTCAAGAATATCCTGAAATACCTCAAAAGGATTGAGGATATGTTTCTCATTTATGGAGGTGACAAGGAACTCGTCGTAAATGGTTACGTCGATGCAAGCTTTGACACTGATCCGGATGACTCCAAGTCACAAACCGGACACATATTTTTTTTGAATGGTGGAGCTGTCAGTTGGTGCAGTTCTAAGCAAAGCGTCATGGCAGGATCTACATGCGATGCGGAATACAAAGCTGCTTGGAAAGCAACAAATGAAGGAGTCTAGATGAAGGAGTTCATATCCGATCTAGGTGTTATACCTAGTGCATCGGGTCCAATGAAAATCTTTTGTGACAGTACTGGTGCAATTTCCATGGCAAAGGAATCCGGATTTCACAAGAGAACCAGGCATGTCGAGAGACACTTCAATTCCATCCACGATCAAGTCAAGGAGGGAGACTTAGAGATTTGCAAGATACATACGGATCTGAATGTTGTAGACCCATTGACTAAGCCTCTCTCACGAGCAAAACATGATCAGCACCAAGACTCATGGGTGTTAGAATCATTACAATGTAATCTAGATTATTGACTCTGGTGCAAGTGGGAGACTGAAGGAAATATTCCCTAGAGGCAATAATAAAGTTGTTATTTATATTTCCTTATATCATGATAAATGTTTATTGTTCATGCTAGAATTGTATTAACCGGGAACTTAGTACATGTGTGAATACATAGACAAATAGAGTGTCACTAGTATGCCTCTACTTGACTAGGTCGTTTATCAAAGATGGTTAAGTTTCCTAGCCATAGACATGAGTTGTCATTTGATGAACGGGATCACATCATTAGAGAATGATGTGATTGACTTGACCCATCTGTTAGCTTAGCACAATGATCGTTTAGATTATTGCTATTGCTTTCTTCATAACTTATACATGTTCCTATGACTATGAGGTTATGCAACTCCCGTATACCAGAGAAACACTTAGTGTGCTATCAAATGTCACAACATAACTGGGTGATTATAAAGATGCTCTACAGGTATCTCTGATGCTGTTTGTTGAGTTGGCATAGATCGAGATTGGAATTTGTCACTCCGATTGTCGGAGAGGTATCTCTGGGCCCTCTCGGTAATGCACATCACTATAAGCCTTGCAAGAAATATGACTAACGTGTTAGTTGCAGGATGATGCATTACAGAATGAGTAAAGGGACTTGCCGGTAACGATATTGAACTAGGTATGATGATACCGACGATTGAATCTTGGGTAAGTAACGTACCGATGACAAAATGAACAACGTATGTAGTTATGTGGTTTGACCGATAAAGATCTTCGTAGAATATGTAGGAACCAATATGAGCATCCTGGTTCCGCTGTTGGTTATTGACCGGAGATGAGTCTCAGTCATGTCTACATAGTTCTCGAACCCGTAGGGTCCGCACGCTTAACGTTCGATGACGATCAATATTATGAGTTTACGTGTTTTGATGAACCGAAGGTAGTTTGGAGTCCCGGATGTGATCACAGACATGACGAGGAGTCTCAAAATGGTCGAGACATGAAGATTGATATATTGGAAAGTTATGTTTGTACACCGGAAGTTTTCGGATTAGTTCGGGCATTTACCGGAGTACCAGGGGGTTATCGGAACCCCCTGGGGAGTTAATGGGCCTTGATGGGCCATAGTGGAAGAGAGGAGGAGGCGTCCAGGTGTGGAGCGCGCCCCCTAGTTCCAATCTAAATTGGGGTAGGGTTTGGGGGCCGCCTGTTGGGGAACGTAGTAATTTCAAAAAAATTCCTACGCACACGCAGGATGATGGTGATGCATAGCAACGAGAGGGGAGAGTGTCGTCTATGTGCCCTTGTAGACCGTAAACGGAAGCGTTTATCAACGCGGTTGATGTTGTCGTACACCTTCACGATCCGTCCCAATCAAGTACCGAACATACGGCACCTCCGCGTTCAGCACACGTTTAGCTCGGTGACGCCCTCACCTTCTTGATCCAGCAAGTGGGGCGAAGTAGTAGATGAGTTCCGGCAGCACGACGGCGTGGTGACGGTGCTGGTGAAGAACAATCTCTGCAGGGCTTCGCCTAAGCACTACGAAAACTATGAAGGAGGATAAACTAGAGGGGATGGGGTAGCTGGCACACAGCTTGGTGTTTCTTGATGTGTCTTGGGTGCTAGCCCTACCCCTCTATTTATATGTTGAGCCTTGGGGTCGAAACTTGGAGTAAAAGCTTACAAAAAGTCGGTTTCACCCGAAAGGCAAGAGTCCTTCTCGGACTCTAGGGCCAGATGCCAGGGACCCTGGTGTCTGGCTCCTGGTCTCGACAAAACTTCCTTTTGCGCTTTCCAAAAACCTTGTGGGCTTTCCCCTTTGGCCCAAATAAAGTGTTATCGTACCCAAACATTTCGGGAAACATCCGGAACCCCTTCCTGTGAATTCTGGAACCCTTCCGGAGACCAAACACTATTATCCCATATATCAAACTTTATCTACGGACCATTCCGGAGTTCCTCGTCAGGTCCGTGATCTTATATGGAACTCCGAACAACATTTGATTACCAACATACATAACTCATAAATACTATATCGTCAACAAACGTTAAGCGTGCGGACCCTACGGGTTCAAGAACTATGTAGACATGACCGAGAAATTTCTCTGGTCAATAACCAATAGCGGAACCTGGATGCCCATATTAGCTCTTACATATTCTACGAAGATCTTTATCGGTCGAACTGCATAACAACATATGTTGTTCCCTTTGTCATCGGTATGTTACTTGCCCGAGATTCGATCATCGGTATCTCAATACCTAGTTCAATCTCGTTACCGGCAAGTCTCTTTACTCGTTCCACAATACATCATCCCGCAACTAAATCATTAGTTACAATGCTTTCAAGGCTTATAGTGATGTGCATTACCGAGTTGGCCCAGAGATACCTCTCCGACAATCGGAGTGACAAATCCTAAAATCGAAGTACGCCAACTCAACAAGTACCTTCGGAGACACCTGTAGAGTACCTTTATAATCACCCAGTTATGTTGTGACATTTGGTAGCACACAAAGTGTTCCTCCGGTAAACGGGAGTTGCATAATCTCATAGTCATAGGAACATGTATAAGTCATGAAGAAAGCAATAGCAACAAACTAAACGATCAAGCGCTAAGTTAACGGAATGGGTCAAGTCAATCACATCATTCTCCTAATGATGTG
Source organism: Triticum aestivum (assembly GCF_018294505.1). Lineage (NCBI taxonomy): Eukaryota > Viridiplantae > Streptophyta > Magnoliopsida > Poales > Poaceae > Triticum > Triticum aestivum. The sequence goes on from NC_057797.1 coordinate 256,998,105, forward strand.
ATCCCGTTTAATCAAATCACAACTCATGTCTATGGTTAGGAAACATAACCATCTTTGATCAACGAGCTAGTCAAGTAGAGGCATACTAGTGACACTATGTTTGGCTATGTATTCGCACATGTATTATGTTTCCGGTTAATACAATTCTAGCATGAATAATAAACATTTATCATGAAATAAGGAAATAAATAATAACTTTATTATTGCCTCTAGGGCATATTTCCTTAAGTCTCCCACTTGCACTAGAGTCAATAATCTAGTTCACATCGCCATGTGATTTAACACCAACAGTTCACATCACCATGTGATTAACACCCATAGTTCACATCATCATGTGCCTAACACCCAAAGGGTTTACTAGAGTCAATAATCTAGTTCACATCGCTATGTGATTAACACCCAAAGAGTACTAAGGTGTGATCATGTTTTGCTTGTGAGAGAAGTTTAGTCTACGGGTCTGCCACATTCAGATCCATATGTATTTTGCAAACTCTTATGTCAACAATGCTCTGCATGGAGCTACTCTAGCTAATTGCTCCCACTTTCAAAAGGTATCCAGATTGAGACCTAGAGTCCTCTGGACCAGTGTCAAAATTTGCATCGACGTAACCCTTTATGATGAACCTTTTGTCACCTCCATAATCGAGAAACATATCCTTATTCCACTAAGGATAATTTTGACCGTTGTCTAGTGATATACTCCTAGATCACTATTGTACTCCCTTGATAAACACAGTGTAGGGTATACAATAGATCTGGTACACAGCATGGCAAACTTTATAGAAACTATGGCTGAGGCATAGGGAATGACTTTCATTCTCTTTCTATCCTCTGCCGTGGTCGGGCTTTGAGTCTTACTCAATTTCACACCTTGTAACACATGTAAGATCTCTTTCTTTGACTGTTCCATTTCGAACTACTTCAAAATCTTGTCAAGGTATGTACTCATTAAAAAACTTATCAAGCGTCTTGATCTATCTCTATAGATCTTGATGCTCAATATGTAAGCAGCCTCACCGAGGTCTTTCATTGAAAAACTCTTATTCAAGTGTCCTTTTATGCTATCCAGAAGTTCTATAACATTTCCAATCAATAATACGTCATTCACACATTCTTATCAGAAATGTTGTAGTGCTCCCACTCACTTTCTTGTAAATACAGGCTTCACCGCAAGTCTGTATAAAACCATATGCTTTGATCACACTATCAAAACATTAATTCCAACTCTGAGATGCTTGCACCAGTCCATTGATGGATTGCTGGAGCTTGATCACTTTGTTAGCACCTTTAGGATCGACAAAACCTTCAGGTTGCATCATATACAACTCTTCTTCCAGAAATCCATTCAGGAACGCAGTCTTTACATCCATTTGCCAAATTTCATAATCATAAAATGCGGCAATTGCTAACATGATTCAGACGGACTTAAGCATCGATACGAGTGAGAAAATATCATCGTAGTCAACACCTTGAACTTGTCGAAAACATTTTGCGACAATTCGAGCTTTGTAGATAGCAACACTACTATCAACATCCGTCTTCCTCTTGAGGATCCATTTATTTTCTATGGCTTGCCGATCATCGGGCAAGTCAACCAAAGTCCACACTTTGTTCTCATTCATGGATCCCATCTCAGATTTCATGGCCTCAAGCCATTTCGTGGAATCTGGGCTCATCATCGCTTCCTCATAGTTCGTAGGTTCGTCATGGTGAATTAACATGACCTCCAGAACAGGATTACCGTACCAGTCTAGTGCGGACCTCACTCTGGTTGACCTACGAGGTTCGGTAGTAACTTGATCTGAAGTTACATGATCATCATCATTAGTTTCCTCACTAATTGGTGTAGGAGTCACAGAAACAAATTTTTGTGATGAACTACTTTCCAATAAGGGAGCAGGTACAGTTACCTCATCAAGTTCTACTTTCCTCCCACTCACTTCTTTCGAGAGAAACTCCTTCTCTAGAAATGATCCATTCTCAGCAACAAATATCTTGCCTTCGGATCTGTGATAGAAGGTGTACCCAATAGTTACTTTTGGGTATCCTATGAAGACACACTTCTCCGATTTGGGTTTGAGCTTATCAATATGAAACCTTTTCACATAGGCATCGCAACCCCAAACTTTAAGAAACGAGAACTTACGTTGCTTGCTAAACCACAGTTCATACGGTGTCCTATCAACGGATTTAGATGGTGCCCTTTTTAATGTGAATGCATTTGTATCTAATGCATAACCCCAAAACCATAGTGGTAAATCGGTAAGAGACATCATAGATTGCACTATATCAAATAAAGTACGGTTATGACGTTCGGGCACACCATTACGCTGTGGTGTTTGAGGTGGCACGAGTTTGTGAAACTATTCCACATTGTTTTAATTAAAGACCAAACCCGTAACTCAAATATCCGCCTTTGCGATCAGATCGTAGAAAATTTATTTTCTTGTTACGATGATTTTCCACTTCACTCTGAAATTCATTAAACTTTTTAGATGTTTCAGACTTATGTTTCTTCAAGTAGATATACCCATATCTGCTCAAATTATCTGTGAATGTCAGAAAATAATGATACCCGCCGCGAGCCTCAACACTCATCGTACCTCATACATTAGTATATATTATATCCAATAAGTCAGTTGCTCGCTCCATTGTTCTGGAGAATGGAGTCTTAGTCATCTTTGCCCATGAGGCATGGTTCGCAAAAATCAACTGATTCATAATCAAGTGATTCCAAAAGCCCATCAGCATGGATTTTCTTCATGCGCTTTACACCAATATGACCTAAATGGTAGTGCCACAAATAATTTACACTATCATTATTAACTTTGCATCTTTTGGCTTCAATATTATGAATATGTGTATCACTACGATCGATATTCAACAAAACATTTTCATTGGGTTTATAACCATAGAAGGTTTTATTCATGTAAACAGAATAACAATTATTCTCTAACTTAATTGAATAACCGTATTGCAATAAACATGATCAAATCATATTCATGCTCAACGCAAACACCAAATAACACTTATTTAGGTTCAACACTAGTCCCGAAAGTATAGGGAGTGCGCGATGATGATCATATCATTCTTGGAACTACTTCCAACACACATCATTACTCCACCCTTAACTAGTCTCTGTTCATTCTGCAACTCCCGTTTCATGTTACTAATCACAGCAACCGAACTAGTATCAAATACTGAGGGGTTTCTATAAACATTAGTATAGTACACATCAATAACATGTATATCAAATATACTTTTGTTCACTTTGCCATCCTTCTTATCCGCCAAATACTTGGGACAGTTCCGCTTCCACTGACTAGTCCCTTTGCAGTAAAAACACTAAGTCTCGGGCTTAGGTCTAGACTTGGGCTTCTTCACTTGAGCAGCAACTTGCTTGCCGTTCTTCTTGAAGTTCCCCTTCTTCCCTTTATCCTTTTCTTGAAACTAGTTATCTTGTCAACCATCAACACTTGATGCTTTTCTTGATTTCTACCTTCGTCGATTTCTGCACCACGGAGAGCTTTGGGAATCATTTTCGTTATCCCTTGCATATTATAGTTCATCACTAAGTTCCAGTAACTTGGTGATAGTGACTAGAGAATTCTATCAATTACTATCTTATCTGGAAGATTAACTCCCACTTGATTCAAGCAATTGAAGTAACCAGACAATCTGAGCACATGCTCACTGGTTGAGCTATTCTCCTCCATCTTTGTAGACAAAGTACTGTCAGAGGTCTCCTACCTCTCGACACGGGCATGAGTATGAAATACTAATTTCAACTCTTGGAACATCTTATATGCTCCATGGCATTCAAAATATTTTTGAAGTACCGGTTCTAAGCCGTAAAGCATGGTGCACTAAACTATCAAGTAGTCATCATACCGAGCTTTGCCACTTGTTCATAACGTCTTCATATGCTCCTGCAATAAGTCCGTCACCTAGCGGTGCATCAAGGACATAATTCTTCTGTGCGGCAATGAGGATAATCCTCAGATCACGGATCCAATCCACATCATTGCTACTAACATCTTTGAACTTTATTTTCTCTAGGAACATATCAAAAAATAAACGGGAAGCTATATCACAAGCTATTGATCTACAACATAGATATGCAAATACTATCAGGACTAAGTTCATGATAAATTTAAGTTCAATTAATCATATTACTTAAGAACTCCCACTTAGATAGACATCCCTCTAGTCATCTAAATGATCACGTGATCCAAATCGACTAAACCATGTCCGATCATCATGTGAGATGGAGTAGTTTTCAATGGTGAACATCACTATGTTGATCATATCTACTATATGATTCACGCTCGACCTTTCAGTCTCCAGTGTTCCGAGGCCATATCTGCATATGCTAGGCTCGTCAAGTTTAACCCGAGTATTCTGCTTGTGCAAAACTCGCTTGCACCCGTTGTAGATGGATGTAGAGCTTATCACACCCTATCATCACGTGGTGTCTCGGCACGACGAACTTTGGCAATGGTGCATACTCAGGGACAACACTTTTATCTTGAAATTTAGTGAGAGATCATCTTATAATGCTACCATCAAACAAAGCAAAATAAGATGCATAAAGGATAAACATCACATGCAATCAATATAAGTGATATGATATGGCCATCATCATCTTGTGCTTGTTTTCTCCATCTCCAAAGCACCATCATGATCACCATCGTCACTGGTGCGACACCTTGATCTCCATCGTAGCATCGTTGTCGTCTCGCCAACTATTGCTTCTACGTCTATCGCTATTGCTTAGTGATAAAGTAAAGCAATTACAGGGCGATTGCATTGCATACAATAAAGCGACAACCATATGGCTCCTGCCAGTTGCCGATAACTCCGTTACAAAACATGATCATCTCATACAATAAATATAGCATCATGTATTGACCATATCACATCACAACATGCCCTACAAAAACAAGTTAGACGTCCTCTACTTTGTTGTTGCAAGTTTTACGTGGCTGCTACGGGCTGAGCAAGAACCGTTCTTACCTACGCATCAAAACCACAACGATAGTTCGTCAAGTTAGTGTTGTTTTAACCTTCTCAAGGATCGGACGGAGCCACACTTGGTTCAACTAAAGTTGGAGAAACTGACACCCGGCAGCCACGTGTGTGCAAAGCACGTTGGTAGAACCAGTCTCATGTAAGCGTACGCGTAATGTCAGTCCGGGCCGCTTCATCCAACAATATCGCCGAACCAAAGTATGACATGCTAGTAACTAGTATGACTTGTATCGCCCACAACTCACTTGTGTTCTACTCATGCATATAACATCTACGCATAAAACCAGGCTCTGATGCCACAGTTGGGGAACGTAGTAATTTCAAAAAAAATCCTACGCACACACAGGATCATGGTGATGCATAGCAACAAGATGGGAGAGTGTTGTCTACGTACCCTTGCAGACCGTAAGCGGAAGCGTTTATCAATGCAGTTGATGTAGTCGTACACCTTCACGATCAATCCCGATCAAGTACCGAATGTACGGCACCTCTGCGTTCAGCACATGTTCAGCTCGATGACGTCCTCTCCTTCTCGATCCAGCAAAAGGGGTGAAGTAGTAGATGAGTTCCGGCAGCACGACACCATGGTGACAGTGTTGGTGAAGAACAATCTCCGCAGGGCTTCGCCTAAGCACTACGAAAACTATGACGGAGGATAAACTAGAGGGGATGGGGCAGACGGCACACAGCTTGGTGTTTCTTGATGTGTCTTGGGTGCTATCCCTACCCCTGTATTTATATGTTGAGCCTTGGGGTCGAAACTTGGAGTAAAAGCCTCCACAAAGTTGGGTTCACCTGAAAGGCAAGAGTCCTTCTCGGACTCCAGGGCCAGACGCCAGGGTTCCCGGCGTCTGGACCCAGATGCCAGGGACCCTGGCATCTGGCCCCTAGACTCCCCAAAACTTCCTTTTGCGCTTTCCAAAAACCTTGTGGGCTTTCCCATTTGACCCAAATAAAGTGTTCTCATACCCAAACATTTCGGGAAACATCCGGAACCCCTTCCGGTGAATTCCGGAACCCTTCCGAAGACCAAACACTATTATCCCATATATCAAACTTTATCTCCGGACCATTCTGGAGTTCCTCGTCATGTCGGTGATCTTATACGGAATTCCGAACAATATTCGGTTACCAACATACATAACTCATAAATACTATATCGTCAATGAATGTTAAGCGTGCGGACCCTACGGGTTCGAGAACTATGTAGACATGACCAAGACATTTCTCTGGTCAATAACCAATAGCGGAACCTGGATGCCCATATTGGCTCCTACATATTCTACGAAGATCTTTATCGGTTGAACTGCACAACAACATACGTTGTTCCCTTTGTCATCGGTATGTTACTTGCCCGAGATTCGATCATCGGTATCTCGATACCTAGTTCAATCTCGTTACTGGCAAGTATCTTGACTCGTTCCATAATACATCATCCAGAAACTAACTCATTAGTTACAATGCTTGCAAGGCTTATAGTGATATGCATTACCGAGTGAGCCCAGAGATACCTATTCGACAATCGGAGTGACAAATCCTAATCTCGAAATACGCCAACTCAACAAGTACCTTTGGAGACACTTGTAGAGCACCTTTATAATTGCCCATTTACGTTGTGACATTTGGTAGCACACAAAGTGTTCCGCCGGTAAACGGGAGTTGCATAATCTCATAGTCATAGGAACATGTATAAGTCATGAAGAAACCAATAGCAAGAAACTAAACGATCAAGTGCTAAGCTAACTGAATGGCTCAAGTCAATCACATCATTCTCCTAATGATGTGATCCCTTTTAATCAAATGACAACTCATGTCTATGGTTAGGAAACATAACCATCTTTGATCAACGAGCTAGTCAAGTAGAGGCATGGGGACACTATGTTTGTCTATGTATTCACACATGTATTATGTTTTCGGTTAGTACAATTCTAGCATGAATAATAAACATTTATCATGAAATAAGGAAATAAATAATAACTTTATTATTGCCTCTAGTGCATATTTCCTTCACTGCCCCCTTTCCTTCTCTCCCTCTTCCCTTCCTCCCCCTCCTAGTTGCACTAGGAAAGGGGGGAAACCTACTCCTAGTAGGAGTAGGAATCCCCCCTTGGGGCGGGCCCTAGGAGGCCAGCCCTCCCCCTCCTCCACTCATTTATATACAGGGGAGGGGGCACACCATAGACACACAAGTTGATCTTAGCCGTGTGCGGTGCCCCCCTCCATAGATTTCCACCTTGATCATATTGTCGTAGTGCTTAGGCGAAGCCCTGCATCGGTAACTTCATCATCACCATCAGCACACCGTCGTGCTGGCGAAACTCTCCCTCGGCCTGAGCGGGATCTAGTGTATGAGGGACGTCATCGAGTTGAACCCGTGCAGATCGCGGATGTGTCATGCGTTTGGTACTTGATCGGTTGGATCATGAAGATGTTCGACTACATCAACTGCGTTAGTTAACGCTTCCGCTTTTGGTCTACAAGGGTATGTGGACACACTCTCCCCTCTCGTTGAGATGCATCTCCTAGATAGATCTTGCGTGATCGTAGGGATTTTTTTTGAAATACTGCGTTCCCCCACAAATGTACTCTAGGACCGCTTTCATTAAAAATGAGATTGCCCCTTAAGAAGTGAAGAGATGATCTCCAAATTCATCATCAAGAAGATCCTTAGAGTCTTGGATAGAAAGTATGACTCTGTATGCAAATTGACCGAAATGATGCCAAATTACAAAGATATCAAGCCCAGGAAGTCAATGGAAGGATTGTTGCTTGTCGGTGTCAAAACCAGCGAATCTCGAGTAGGGGGTCCCGAATTGTGCGTCTAGGCGGATGGTAACAGGAGACAAGGGACACAATGTTTTACCCAGGTTCTGGCCCTCTTGATGGAGGTAAAACCCTACGTCTTGCTTGATTAATATTGATGATATGGGTAGTACAATAGTAGATCTACCACGAGATCAAGGAGGCTAAACCCTAGAAGCTAGCCTATGGTATGATTGTTGTATGATGAAGTTGTCCTACGGACTAAAACCCTCCAGTTTATATAGACACAGGAGAGGGTAAGGGTTACACAAAGTCGGTTACAATGGTAGGAGATCTTGAATATCCGCATCGCCAAGCTTGCCTTCCACGCAAGGAAAGTCCCATCCGGACACGGGATGAAGTCTTCAATCTTGTATCTTCATAGTCCTGGAGTCCGGCCGAAGGTATAGTCCGGCAACCCAAACACCCCCTAATCCAGGACTCCCTCAGTAGCCCCTGAACCAGGCTTCAATGACGACGAGTCTGGTGCGCAGATTGTCTTCGGCATTGCAAGGCGGGTTCCTCCTCCAAATTCTTCATAAAAGTTTGTAAACACCAAGAGTAGTGTCCGGCTATGCAAAATAAGTTTCCACGTATTGCCACAGAGAGAATAATATTAACACAAATCTAATCTGCTGACGTATTCCGTAGCGTGACATCGCACTACGGCCAAGCCTTTATCCGAATCGTTCTCATTGTTCCACCTCAGCGTCTTTCGCGAAGCGGTTTCCTTGGCACGTCTTGTCAAAGCAGAGATCGTGTACCCTTTATTTACGTGATTCTCATTAATACGGACGTGGGTAACCCAATCGTGCCTGTTAGCACGTCTTCTCAATTAAAGGCGAGTCCCAAACGGTTACGGGGAGGGCTCCTGGTATTCAACCTCTTATAAAGAGACCAGGGCCTTACTCCTTTCCCCAATCTCAAAACAAGTTCGCCCATCACCTCGAGCTCCAACACCCTAAGCTCTAGATTCCAGGCGCTTCGGACCTTCGACAATGTCCGGTTCCGACCTTCAAGGCCGATGGATGCCTTCCTCCGTCACGGAGGAGGACGTGCTAAAGTTGAGAGAGGCTAAGTTCTTGACCACCGAAAATTCGCATAGGTTGCCTACTCAAAGGCAGGCTATCCCCAGTCCCCAGCCCTGTGAGAGCGTAGTGTTCATGTCTCACTTCCTTCGGGGTTTGGGCTTCCCGATGGATCCCTTCGTGAGGGGGCTGATGTTCTATTATGGGTTGGAATTTCATGACTTAGCTCCGGAGTCCATCCTCCACATTTCCTCATTCATCGTTGTGTGTGAAGCGTTCCTCCGTGTTACTCCTCACTTCGGATTATGGATCAAGACTTTTGGAGTGGAGCCGAGGATGATCGAGGGATGGCATGCAGAGTGCGGAGGCGCTGTCATAAGCAAGAATGCTGATGCTCCATGGCCCGATGGATCCTTTCAAGAGGAGCTCGGCTTGTGGCAACGAGAGTGGTTCTATATCACCGCTCCTAGGAGCGCCAAGTGGGCGGCGCCTCCTGCCTTTCGCTCGGGTCCCCCACCACGTCTAGCGTCATGGGACAACAAAGGATTAGATTGGGGTTATACAAAGACGTGCCCTTGTTGCAGGGCCGCATCAGGGATCTCTTAGAAAGAGACCTCAACCTGGTCAAGGTGACGTAGGTCATGCTGATTCGCCGAACACTGCCCGGAAATCGTCGCTCCCTTCGTCTGTGGGAGTTTAATCCAAAGGGACCACGAGGTCTCCAGCATTTTATGGGCGCAACGCCCGCGGAGATGTATAAAATGTTCTTCGGATCACAAGCAATGTGTCCGGATTTGACCGAGGACGCAGGTTTAAGCTATAATCGCCCGGATACTCAAGTAAGTAACCTTGTGCCCGGACTCTCTATCCGTAAAATCATCATAAATTCGCCCCTAGAAGAGTTGTCCTTTTAAACAGGAGTGGATAGTGAAGGCAAAGCTGATCAGGTGTCCGGCTCCCCTTCCTGAGACCAGGCTAGATCTCGTGCTAGTCAGGATGTTGAAGATCGTGCCTTTGGAGGGAAGTGATGGGGAGGACAAGGAAACTATGGCCTCCTCGAAGGAGGCTGCTCCGAAGGGAGGAAATGACAATTCCTCTCCTAAGGGGAAGAGGAGGGCCGCCTCTGACGACCCGGAGACCACGACCTCAAAGCGGGGGAAAAAGTCCTCGTCAGAGGGTCTGACGCCGGGGAGATCCTCGGCCGAACTACGCCCTCAAAGGGATCAGCCCTCCAGCGAGCCGTAAGTAGAGAAAGATTTTCCTTTAGAGGAATGAGAGAAATCCTTGCTTTTTATCTCAGAAGATTAACCGAAATTTTACTTTGTTGCTCGGACCTCAACCCTTCTCAGCAGAGCTCGTCTAGGGGGGATCTTCTTTCGGAGATGATGGAGAGTGGAATGCCTCCCCCTGCCATACCGCCTGGCGAGGCGGGCGACCCTGAGGTGTCGTCACGGAGGGTTTCTCCGAATCCGGTAGGGGTGGAAGGTAGCCATGTGCCCCCCCAAGGTTCTCCGCGTACGGCCTTCGATGGAGGTCATAGGACGAGTCCGGCACCGTCCGGTGCGCGGTCGGAGGAGTTGATGATTCGGCTGGGGCGAGCTTCTATCTCAGAGGAGCACCGTGCATTGATGGGTTCGGTGATTGGAAGGATTTCGTCCGCGGAAAGCGGATTACATGAGGCCGTCAGAAGTTTGCTGATGGGTTTTGAGGTACATTTGATAATGTACTTCTTTGTCAGTTGCGCATAAACAAGATGCGCCCTGTGTAGATAGTAGCCCCTAAGACTTTGTGCGTTGTCAAAATTGACGGCGTGCAGAGGATCATAACCCCAGGTCTAAAATCTCGCCTTTGTATACAGGTGGCGAAGTGTCCGGAATCGAGCCGAACTGATGATTTTGCCGAACTAAAGCAGCAACTTGACGTGGCAGATGCCGACATCGCACTCGTCAACGAGCGGCTTGATGAGGCTGAAGGTATGCAATTCCTCGGGCAGCGTTTGGTAAGAGGAGCGTTATGCCAGTATCTTACAATGTGTGTGCTTAACGCAGATGATGTGGCCGCCGTGGAGAGTCTCCGGGCGGAACTTGCCCGAGCTAAGGAAAAAGCTAGGAAAAGTGATGCGGCTGCCGAGAAGGCCCTTGAAGAGCTGAGAGCCGAACAGGCTGCTCACTGCCGGAGCAAGAAGGAGGTGGCCGAGATGGCCGTGAAGTTAAAAAGTGCTGCTGACCGTTGCAAGTTTCTTCAGAAAGAAGACCGGGCGAGACAGACGGACTTAGAGAAGGCCGTTGCTGATGCCAAGGATGCTTGCTCTGCGATGAGAGCTACGAAGGAGGAGCTGCGTCTGGCCGGACAAATTGCGGCTGGAAAGCCCTTTATGCTGCGGAGGAAGTTTTGTGATCCGAAGTTTGCTCCGTTGGACCGGATGTGGAGTGCGGAGGACACCTATCTGGATTTGGCAGCGAGTGCTGCTGATGCGACCCAACACTTTCGAGATCAAGAAGATCGCGAAGTGGAAAGGCTTTTCTGGTCGCAGTTTCACAATCCAGAGCGTCCGCTGGCAGTGGACGATCGTCTGGCTCAATGGGCCGAACTGAATAGATTGTCCGGACTCGCCATGAAGTACGTCATGGGTCATCTATGGCCGGGGAGATTGGAGCCGAAGAGTTATTTCAGCTTGGTGCAGCAATTCCTTGGCGCGGTGCCACGTATCAATGTGATGAAGCGGTCAGCATGCATAGAGGGCGCACGGATGGCTCTTGCCCGTGTCAAGACATACTGGGCAGAGATGGAGACCACCGTTGTTGCATCCCGAGATTCGGACAAAAGCCGAGTACCCTCCGAGCACTATTTTCAGGAAGTCCTTGAAGGCGCTCGTGTAATAGAGGCGCAGTGCTCGAAGGATGCTATGTTCTGATAGCATATGTAATTATAAAGCAATATTTTGATGAATTGTAGTAGCCTTTTATACTTGTGCCTGCAAGTATTTGGGACACCTCCTGTGTGGCCGTTTTAAGATATATATACAAAATCTGAAAGATTGCAGTCGTTGGCTTCAGCCCCCACGCACATAGTGCGGGGGTGCTCGCAGAAGGCGTATTTTCACACTTAATCCAACGTCTTGGTTCTACAAAGGAGGTGATAGCGCAGTGAGATAGGCAACCGGACTATAATGCTTTAACACTTTCACTTAGCCATAGGAGCTTGACAATGGGACTATTTAGGTAGCCCCTGGTGGCGACTGCGCTCGCCCGAATTCGGGGCGCGTATGTGCCTGGCCGGGAAACGGCCCTTTGTTAATGCGGAGGAATCCTACAGATTCCTGAGAGTCATCGAGTGGTTGACCAGTCTCACGCCATATCATGACTGTCGGTTTTCGGCTTTCTCTACTGAGGTGCTCGCCTGGCCGAACCAGGGCACAATCATAGTAGTTCTCCTGGTGCCGCCTTAGCCGATAGAGTGGAACGTAAGGCGGCTGAACACAGGAGCTGGGCAACCCAACATTTGACCAAAATCATGACTCAGAGCTGATGCATATAAGGCCAAACTCGCGATGCCGAACACTCCCTAAGGTATTCGGTCTTTGAGAGAGCGGGCGAGGTAACGCCCTGAGGTATAAGCCCCTAGTGTCCAGGTACGCGCAAGAATTCTGACGTGGCCACATGCCAAGATGCCAGCCTCCTCCTTGGTCATAGAACCAGGGGATGTGTATCAACAAGAGACAGTAAAAAAGGTTTATGCAGGGTCTTAATCTGAAAAGAATCCTTGTAATGGGTCCCTACTGCATGTCTGCGCCTGTGTCTCCGTTGTGCCGTATCCTGGACGGGCGCGGCACGATGTTCATCTGTAAAAAGAGAGCAACTAAGTTGAAAAAGGGGCGTGTCGAACAAAAAGTTATATGAAATAACAAAGTGTAAAGTAAAATAAGAAAAAATGAGCTTTATTGTCTCTTATTTTATACGTGTGAAGCCCCTAGTGCAGGGGTATATGTCCACTAAGCCTTTATCAAGGATACGTTTGTGCCGGACTCATCTATCCGTGTCCGTGGTCTTAATGACCTGTTCCGATGTTCTGGCTGGTGAAGCCGTTGTATTGTGGGGCTGTTAAAGTGGCCGTACAATCCTCCGCTTGGTGGAGGTGTTCTCACTGCTTCCCCTTTAAGGAGATGATGCCGCGTGGACCGGGCATCTTAAGCGTAAGAGATGCATAATGCGGCATTGCGTTAAAGCGGGCGAAAGCTTCGCGTCCCAGTAGTGCTTGGTACCGACTTGAGAATGGGACGATGTGGAAAGTCAGCTTTTCGCGACGGAAGTTATCGGCAGAGCCGAAAATAACCTCGAGCCGGAGAAAACCCATGCAATGGGTGTCCGGACCTGGTGTTACCCCTTGAAAGGAGGTTTTGCTGTGGCGAATTCTTTTTGGGTCAATCCCCATGGGGCGGATTGAGTCCTGATATATCAGGTTGAGTCCGCTGCCACCGTCCATAAGGACATTTGAAAACTGGAGTCCGCCAATTATTGGATCGAGTACCAAAGCAGTCCATCCTGGGTTCCTGATACTTCTAGAGTAATCCAGATGATCGAAGATGATTGGTTTTGACAACCAGTGGCGGGATTCCTTTGGGATAGGCCGTGGGGCGTGTACCTTTGTGGGCGCCGCACGTTTTGTTATATGGAGTAAGTTTACTGTTTTTACTTGTTGTGGAAAATTCTTTTGTTTCCTGGTACTCTGCTTTTGGGGTTCGTCCTCGTCTTTGCTTGGTGTGTCGAGCCCCTTGTGTTCGGCGTTGAGTCTGCCGGATTGTTTGAAAACCCAACAATCTCTGTGGGTATGGTTAGCAGGCTTTCCGGGAGTGCTGTGTATTTGACATATCCTATCCAAGATTTTGTTTAGGTTGGATAGGTCGTCCCTGTTATCTTGGAGGGGCGGATTTTTCTGATTCTGTCGTGAGCTATTGAATCCGGCGTTGCCTGCTGTGCTCTTCGAACTTTTTTCCTTAGTCCGGCGACGGTCCTTATTGCGTCGCAGTTTTCCATTTCCATCCCCAGTTTCGGATGTACTTGGGTCACTGGTGCTGCATCTTGCCAACCAGCTGTCCTCTCCTGCGCAAAAGCGGGTCATGAGGCTTGTTAGTGCGGCCATTGTTCTTGGCTTTTCTTGGCCGAGGTGTCTGGCGAGCCATTCGTCTCGGACATTATGCCTGAAAGCCGCTAAGGCTTCAGCGTCTGGACAGTCGACTATCTGATTCTTTTTAGTAAGAAATCTATTCCAGAATTGCCGAGCTGACTCTCCGGGCTGTTGAGTTATGTGACTAAGATCGTTTGCATCCGGAGGGCGGACATAGGTTCCTTGAAAAATTGCTCGGAAAGCGTCCTCGAGCTCTTCCCAGCTTCCGATTGTGTTTTCAAGAAGGCTTTTGAGCCAATGCCGGGCTGGCCCTTTAAGCTTGAGGGGTAAGTATTTTATGGCATGGAGGTCGTCTCCTCTAGCCATATGTATGTGGAGGATATAATCCTCGATCCAGACTCCGGGGTCTGTTGTTCCATCATATGCCTCTATGTTTACGGGTTTGAATCCCGCTGGAAATTCATAATCCAGGACCTCATCGGTGAAACATAGGGGGTGTGCAGCACCCCTGTATTTGGGTGTGCCGGATTCTGATAATGGCTTTATTGCATTGCTTATGAGAGCTTGCTTTCTTGGCCCGTAAATGGACCTGGCTGGGCCATGGTGCGAATCTTTAGGTGGGTCGCATGCTGGCTTAAGGGCGGCGCTGCTTGCCGCTTTATGCTGGCCATGGGGTCGTCTATCCGACGGTATGGCTTTCTCACTTTTGGAATGCGAGGGCTCCGAGGCTTCCTCGTCGAATTCAGGCAGTAGCTTTCTCTTCGAATAGCTTTTAGTGCGGCGACTGTCGCCGTATTTATCCGCGGTGTTGATTACTTTGCTCCATCTGATCCTGAGTGCATCTTCCGCAGTTTTTAGCTTCCGCTTCTGCTTTTTCAGGCTGCATGCTGTTGCAACGAGCCGTTTGTGGAGGTTCTTCTGCTTTGTGGGCTTGTCCGGCGTAGGCTCGTCCGGAATGCCATTTTCGCCGGGGGG
>NC_057797.1:257013347-257024817 GCF_018294505.1 Triticum aestivum
GTTGTCCTATTGGGATGATTGCTCTAAGGCATGTTCGTCGTCTACCGGCTCATCCTGCTCTATGGCTGGGTCTTTATCGAGGCGGGGCTTGGGTCGGCGTTTGTGCCGACGCTTTGATTGTTTTTTGAGAGATCGATCCCTCTTTCCATCCCCGTTTTCCTCGTTGTTGCTTCCTTTAGGGGTATCCACCATGTACACATTGTGAGATGAGGTGGCTCTCTGATGCCCTATAGGCATTGGTTCTTGGTTGTCTCCTGGATCGTCGTCCATACCGTCGATGTCTTCGGAGTCGAAGTCGAGCATGTCGGCTAAGTCATCGACAGTGGCTACGAAGTGGGTGGTGGGTGGGTTTTGAAATTCTTCATCATCCGAATCCCATTCTTCCTGACTGTAGTCCGGCCAGGGCTCTCCTGATAAAGAGAGAGACTTTAGCGAATTCAGGATGTCGCCGAAGTGCGAGTGCTGAAAGATGTCTGCGGCGGTGAACTCCATTATCGGTGCCCAATCAGATTCGATCGGCAGGGGCGCGGGGGGCTCGGAGTTCGGAGAGGAATCCGGCTCCTCGGAGTCATGGGCCATGCGGAGTGCGGGGCTGGAGTTCGGCCCGATCGCCTCTGAGATCGCAGCCCCTAAGGCAGCGTTCAACCACTGATCCTCGACCAGCGCAGTAGGCTCTGAATCAATGGTCGGAACCGACGCGTGTGCAGCCTCCAAGGCGCTTTTCGGTGGTAGAGCTATATCGTGCCCATCGAGACAGTGCAGCGTGCTTGGCTGTGGCTCGAATCTGTTGAAGATCAAGTCCCCGCGGATGTCGGCCGTGTAGTTTAGGCTTCCAAACCTGACCTGATGGCCAGGGGCGTAGCTTTCGGTCTGCTCAAGGTGGCCAAGCGAATTGGCCCGCAGTGCGAAGCCGCCGAAGGCGAAGATCTGTTCGGGGAGAAGAGTCTCACCCTAGACTGCATCGTTGTTGATGATCGAAGGAGCCATCGGGCCTAAAAGTGACGACACAGAGGAACTCTCAATGAAAGCACCAATGTCGGTGTCAAAACCGGCGGATCTCAGGTAGGGGGTCCCGAACTATGCGTCTAGGCGGATGGTAACAGGAGACAAGGGACACAATGTTTTACCCAGGTTCGGGCCCTCTTGATGGAGGTAAAACCCTACGTCCTGCTCGATTAATATTGATGATATGGGTAGTACAAGAGTAGATCTACCACGAGATCAAGGAGGCTAAACCCTAGAAGCTAGCCTATGGTATGATTGTTGTATGATGAAGTTGTCCTACGGACTAAAACCCTCCGGTTTATATAGACACGGAGAGGGTTAGGGTTACACAAAGTCGGTTACAATGGTAGGAGATCTTGAATATCCGCATCGCCAAGCTTGCCTTCCACGCCAAGGAATGTCCCATCCGGACATGGGACGAAGTCTTCAATCTTGTATCTTCATAGTCCCGGAGTCTGGCTAAAGGTATAGTCCGGCTAGCCGAACACCCCCTAATCGAGGACTCCCTCAGTTGCTCATGAAATGTCACTCAAGGACAAAGAGGAGCTCCACAACAAGTCTAGTTGTGATTATAAGGCTTCAAGTGATGCTCCACCAACTTGAAGTGACAAGCTAGTGTCTGTCGGTGCAGAAAACCTTCACGTATGTTGCTCGGATTATACACAGGCACGATGACAAGGATACAAATTTTTTGGCATTCTAGGAACGAGGGTCCCTAGACTTGCCTGCCTGCGGCCCGCGGCATGGCTAAGCCAGTAGGTTGTACGCCCATCTTCAGCAACAAAGCATCCAAGACCATCGCGAGGGTCCAAGCCTCGAAAGGCGGACGACGCAAGACCTCCTCCTGAGCGCCTTAGTTAGGTAGGCTCACGAGGAGTGGAGATATCAAGGCGAGGCGAACCTCACGAGGCTCTCGTGACGTGAGCCATGTCGATCGACACCAGGCAGGCGCTAGGCGGGCGCCAGCGCGCGCAGCGTCCTTGTTTCCCCTTTGGTGCAAAGGAGGCAAGCGCAGGCGTAGAGTACCGAGGCCTCAGGCAAATGTTTCCATTTCGTTGCAACAAAACAAAGACCATGGACTGCAAGACGGAGGTCATCGTGTTGCCCAAGACAGCGTCACGACCAGAGTTTTGGGCAGGCGAAGCCTAATTTTGTCAGGATGGCTCGTACTAGCTGTCCCCCTTCAAATTAGCCCGCCATTGTTGGCTCCCTTCCCACTCGATATTTGGGAAGAGGACTAGGGCCTCTATAAATAGGACTAGCCACTACCATACTAGAGAGGAAGAGATCGGGTAGAGATCTCATCAGACCCAGAGACACACCACAAGTTCATACACACAAGAACACCTCAACCTGAGGAGGCTGTTCTTCCCCTTGTTCTATTCTTCATCAGCCCAAGAGGCAATCCACCACCACCACACTAGAGTAGGGCATTACACCACAATGGTGGCCCGAACCAGTATAAACCCCGTGTCTTTCTGTGTTGTGAGTTTGTCGAGTTCGTCCGCAGGATCTTAGCGAGCTAGAGCGTAGATCGGTAGGAGGGAAAGACTTCATGCGCACCCCAGTGTTCGAACCGTAAGGGTTAGCCGGAGCCCCATATCCGACATTTGGCGCGCCAGGTAGGGATTCGCCGTAGCTTCCTTTCCGTCAGTTCGTCGCTCCGTCATCTCCATGTCGGACGCTCGCCATGCTTGAGCTGAGCATTGGGCTGCCCTCGCCGCCCGCGTCGCTCAGACGGCTCCCGTCGGCGGGCCGCCTCGTCGTTCTCCGTCTCCTGCCGCCAACGCTGCCACCAGCCAGGTGGGGAACGAGCAGCAGGCGTCCTTGCAGCATCCTTCAGTGCGGCAGGAGGGCCTTACCGCTACTCCATCACTCACCCCTGCTGGTTCTTCGTCTCACGTGCACCATGCTCCCATGGAGTCATGGGTCGCGCTCATCACGGCAAACAAGCTCCTGTGTTACCGCCCCGTCGACAACCTCTATGAGGAGTGGCTCGACCGCGTCGCCGAGCTCGTCCGTGCCGCAGGGGGCTCTCCGATGCCGTCCCACTCTCTGCCTCCCCCTCAACCAGCCGCGGGCGATGGGGCTCATGGCGTGCCTCCACCGCCTCGACCCCAAGATGGAGCCTTGGCACCAAGGCGCGTGCCTCCACGGCGTGATCCACCGTGCCCGGCACCCGCGCGTGAAGAAAGAAGCTGCCAAGAAACCCCGCGGCCGCGAGAAGATGCACCGGCGCTCCCCGCGCCACCTCATGAAGACCGCGTGCCACCTGCAGTGGAGCGGCGTGGACCTCGCCAAGACCAAGTTCCGCCTCAGAAGCGGGCCTCGGCAACCACGGCTGGCTGCCGTGCCTTCACCCCCAAGCTGCCTAGCGTAGCCTGGCCAGGCAAGTTCAAGCCAGATCTGCCTCCTCGATAAGACGGCACCGCCGACCCCGCAAATTTCTTGCATTTCTATGAGTTGATCATCGAAGCGGCCAGCCGCGTCGAAAAAGTCATGGCGAACTGGTTTCCCATGACTCTCAAGGATGGGGCCCGCTCCTGGCTCCTGAACCTGCAGCACTTCTTGATCTCCTCTTGGGACAAGATGCCCAACCACTTCGTCGCCAACTTCCAGGGCACTCGCAACCGCCCACCGGCCACGGGTGATCTACGCCGCATCAAGCAACAGCCAGGAGAGACCCTCCAGAAGTATGTCCAGCGCTTCAACAGCACCCGCCTCAAGATACCCAAGGTCACAGACGAAGCCATCATCTCCGCATTCTCAGATGGCGTCCGTGACGTCAAGATGAAGGAAGAGCTGGCTATCCACGAGGAGCTTAGCACATCTCAGGAGCTGTTCAACCTGGCGACAAAGTGCGCAAGAGCTGAGGAGGGGCACCTCTCTCTCCTTGAACTGCCAGCTGCAGGAGTGGAGGAGAAGAAGGCCAAAGCCAAGGACGTGAAGCGCAAAGAGGCAGTGTGCTCGCAGTGGAGCCCGAAACCAAGCGAGGCAGAGATCAGCCCGAGTCATCCAAGAATGGCTGTCCGTTCTGCGCGTTCCACAACCTGAACACCCACAACACCAGCGACTGTGAAGAGCTCAGGGCCATACGGGAAGGACGCTTCGGTTGACGCCCCAAGTGCAACGACCGGTGCTACGACCGTGGAGGAGGACGTGGAGGCAAACGCTGGGATGACCATGGCCCGCGCCAGGAGTGGCGTGACCGGCCTCGTGAGGACCGCTGGCAGGACCAACCTCGCGAGGGCGCTTGGAGGGACCCACCTCGTGAGGATCGCCCCCAGGGCAACACCGGTCTTCCCCCATTGCCGCCACCAAGAAGGAACGACGACCACCACCAGGACGAGGGGGCTGGGGGCTTCCGGGAGCCGCATGCGATCGCTTGAATCTTGGGTGGTGCTCAGGCCCCAGTCTCTCAGTGCATCTTCAAACAGTTCGCTCGCGAGGTGAACACGGCGCTCCCCAAGCTCGAGGCCACGTGCCCGCGCAGGTGGTCCCAATGCGCCATCACCTTCAACTCGGCGGATCAGCTCAAGTGTGCAGCCACCGCTGGCACACTCCCTATGCTGTGATCCCCAGTCATCAGCAATGTGCAAGTCACCAAGACTCTCATCGATGGAGGCACAACGCTCAATGTCCTATCCGTCGACACATTCGACAACCTCCAAGTGCCCTATGAGCAGCTCCAGCCAACCAAGCCTTTCTCTGGAGTGACTGACTGTTCCACCACACCGATAGGGCAAGTCCACCGGCCTGTCACCTTCGGGGAGCGCATGAACTACCGCACCGAGCTCATCGACTTCAACGCCGTGCACATCCGCCTGCCGTACAATGCCATCCTTGGGTATCCAGCCCTGGCCAAGTTCATGGTAGTCACTCACCACGGCTACAACATTCTCAAGATGCCGGGAAGTGGGGGAATCATCACGGTCCCATGTGAAGAAAGGGATGCGGTGCGCTCCCTTGAGCGCGCTTTCCAAGCCATAGCAATCGATAACCCTGACAACAGAAGTGAAGGCCCTCCGGAGACCATCCCCAAGAAGAACCTGCCGTGCCGCGCAGGACCCCAAGAAGATGGCGTCACGTCAGGAGCCTCATCAGGATCGGCACCCACTCCAGGGGCGCCTCCCTCCACCGCATAGGAAAGCACGCCGGGCAGGGCTTGGGGGCTCTCTTCTAGTGAGCCTCAAACCTTGCCAACCTCACGAGGGAGGCGCTTGGGCACCACTTGGAAGCGTGCTTCACGGCACGCTTTCCTCAGGAGAGCACATGGCAAGGAGTGCCCACCACCCAGGAGTTCATCAAAAAGGCCACCCAAGAGCTACAAGACGCAATAGCCATGCGCGGTGACAGCCGCTCACGGAGTGTGGCTCACCATCCAGGCGAGGGTGTTGAGCTGCGCGCCTAGGTCGACATCCCAGGGCTCAACAGGGCCGCATCTCAGGAACGCTTCTGGCCATCACGTGCGGGCCGCTGTGAGGGTCCACCACACAGCCACGTTCGCATGCCCTTCGGCTTGCCGAGCGTGGCGTCGGCCTATCAGCGCAGCGTGCGACAAGTCTTAGCGGCTCAGGAGGCTAGGTTCCATGCTGTTCTGGAAGAGATGGCGACAGTCTTCAGGGAACCTCCTGAGCCCCCAGAGGCTCCCTAGGCTCAGGGTCCCGGTGGCTCATGAGTAGTCATTCCTTCAACGCGTGGCTTCTGCTGCACCAACTCTACTTCGTCTACAGAACCAGGTGACATCTTCCAAGTTCACTTAAGCTGGGAGCGCCCCCTAGGCTGCATTATTCCCAGGCCACATTGGTTCGTCCCTGTGGCATATATCCCTTCTGCTGATGTCTCTAGCTTACCTTGTTGGGGGCGCCCCTCGGGCTGCATCATCCCCATGCCGCTTGGGCCAGACCCAGTGGCATGTATCTCCTGCATTTATCCAAGTCGATCTGCTCTTCATGTTTAACCCACCAACTGCTATCACCTGCTCGATCATCGCCTCCCTCGGGGCCACTACACAGGCATGACGCGGGTGCATGGGTCCGTCCCTGCCACGACCGACAAATCTAAGTGGTCGAGCTCTGGCTCGCGGCACGTGCCGTGCACGTCACCTCACCAGGCCCTCAGTGCCTTCGCTTCATCCGGACCAACTAGCGGCAGGCAGGCGGCAGTAATGGCAAACCATGTTTCTTCTTGTGCCCGTCCACAGGAACCCTGCGGGAAGGATAGCAGGAAGCACCACGATTCTCCTTTTCTCTCATGTGATTCGCTTGCGCGTTAAAAGAGGGGCTACTAAACATTGCAACTCAGGAGCTCTTACTGGCTCTCCAGCCCTCACCCCCTGGCCTTGACCACGGCATCGCGACCTGGCATACCAGTGGCGGCTGAGCTCGCTCGAGGGCCGGGACCTGAGGACGTAGAGCATTAAGAAGAGGTCGGGAGAAGGAAAACTCGCAAGGACCGGTGTAGCTATGTCGTGTAAGTTGGCGTGTAGCCCTAGCGCAACACCAGGAATCCCCGCGAAGTCAGCAAGATAAGTCTCGCCCTCGGACCGGCTAAATATTTGGGCCTAGTAGCCACTCAACCATGACGCAACCCCGTTGCGGCCAAGTCATCTTCCTTTCTTTCCTTACCATGGCCGCTTGGGCGCTAAGGGGGACATCCTGAGCATCGCGCCTCAGGGGCTCTTATTGGACCTCGGGCCGCGCACCTCCTGGCCTTGACCACGGCATCACGACTTGGCATACTAGTGACGGCTGTAGCCGCCTTGGGACTGGGACCCATCAGTGTAGAGCAACAAGCTATCGCGAGGAAAGAAAGGGGGGACCGAGCCTTAAGGGGACACACGCTCATGAAATCTTCATAACAAGGAAGATAAGTACAGAGGCATTGCAGATCCTTACATGCCCCCACGGGGTAATTCATGATTCTTCACAGGAAACAAAACTCATGCTAAGGGGCATCCTATCTACATCCTCCCGTGGCGGACGCCATCATCAACAGTGGGCCAATGGAGGCCGGCACCAACCCCATCCATATCAGCGGCGGCCGGATGCCGCAACCCTGCTCCGAGGACGGCGAGAGCTCGGGGGGACGTCGCTGTCGTCGCTCATCTCCGCAGTCTCGTAGAGCTCAGGAGAACTGCTGGACTCCCAAGGGCTGCTGTTGCTGGAGTGGACGCGAGCGGAGCGCTCATCAGCCTCGAGATCTTCTCCGGAGCAGGACTCCAGGCGACGGCCCTCGGCATCGAAGACCTTGAAGAAAAGCGTGGAGGCGCCATCGTACTCGAAGTGGATCGCGAGGGAACCCCTCGCACGATAGACCCGTGTGACCTCGCCCCAGCTGCGAGTCATGAAGATCTTGCTAGTGGGGATCGCTTCGATATTCCCTCCGATCACTGGAGCGCTCCAATCGGCATGCTACAGCCCGAGCTCAAGAGGCCCCCTCGGCGGCATTATGTCGGAGAAGAACCGTGGGCGGATCCAGGAGCTCGGAGGCGTCGGCGCCCATAGCACCAACTCGCCCGAGGAGTCCGCGGAGTGGACGACACGCGTCGGCGTGGCGCGGCGACCCCGGATGTGGCGTGGGTGGCGCTGCTCGTCACTTCGTCCTCCCGAGCCCTCGGCTTGGGCGTACAGGGGTATCGGGTACCCCGGTGGAGGCCGCTTGCACAAAGGCCTCGACACCACCTACATCGCCGCGTCGTCACGGTGATGGATCGACCTCTTCTTCGGCGGGAGTGGCTCCGAGACTTCTTGGGGTGCTTTCGCCTTCTCTTCGGCGGAGAACCTTCTGATAGGCGCCATTGAAGCAAGCAGTAGAGCAAGGAGGAAGAAGCAAGCAAGCGAGGAAGAGATGGGCAACGGGGGCTCCGCCCCCTCCCCATTTATAGCAAGAGAAGGCCAACCGGCGTCTCCCACGATCGCAGGTAATGATGGTTTCCCTTGCATGTCGCAGGGACTTGTCAAATTGTGCAGTCGCCGAGGTAGCGTGGGGAAGCGTAGACGCCCACGTCCAATCAACCGCCACGTGTCAATCGAGGCTGCATGCTTTTGGGGCCCGTGGTGCTCCAAACTAGACCCTTGGCTTCGCTGCGAAGCCAGGCCCGCACGCACCTTGGGCCCGGTGGCTACTGTCGGCGTTCTGGGAACAGGGGTCCCCAGACTTGCCTGCCTGCGGCCCGCGGTGTGGCTGAGTTAGCAGGCCGTACGACCCATCTTCATCAACAAAGCATCCAAGACCCTCGTGAGGGTCCAAGCCTCGCGAGGCTGACGACGCAAGACCTCCTCCCGAGCGGCCTAGTCAGGTAGGCTCGCGAGGAGCGGATATATCAAGGCGAGGCGAACCTCACGAGGCTCTCGTGACGTGAGCCATGATGATCGACACCAGGCGGGCGCCAGCGCGCGCAGCGTCCTTCTTTCCCCTTTGGTGCAAAGGAGGCAAGCGTAGCCGCAGAGTACCGAGGCCTCAGGCAAAGGTTGCCATTTCGGTGCAACAAGACCAAGACCATGGACTGCAAGACGGAGGTCATCGTGGAGCCCAAGACAGCGTCACCACCAGAGCTTTGGGCAGGCGAAGACTACTTTTGTCAGGATGGCTCTTACTAGCTGCCCCCTTCGAATTAGCCCACCATTGTTAGCTCCCTTCCCACTCGATATTTGGGAAGAGGACCATGGACTCTATAAATAGGACTAGCCACCACCATAGTAGAGAGGGAGTGATTGGGTAGAGATCTCATCAGACCCAGAGACACACCACAAGTTCCTACGCGCAAGAACACCTCAACCTCAGGAGGCTGTTCTTCCCCTTGTAATGTTCTTCATCATCCCAAGAGGCAATCCACCACCACCACACTGGAGTAGGGTATTACACCACAACGGTGGCCAGAACCAGTATAAACCCCGTGTCTTTCTGTGTTGTGAGTTCGTCGAGTTCGTATGCAAGATCTTAGCGAGCTAGAGCGTAGATCTGTAGGAGGGAAAGACTTCGCGTGCACCCCAGTGTTAGAACCTTAAGGGTTAGCCGGAGCCCCACATCCGACAAACTTCACCAAGCATTCAAGCTAGAGAAGCATCTCTTTGAGAGATCAAAGGGCAGATCAAGAAGACGAAGACAAGCCAAAGTAACAAGATATCACTTTGGGAAAGCCTCCCTTGCCGGGCAGGAGAGCATGGTCAGGTTGTGGCCGCCCCGAAGACAAGTCCAAGGTTTCCCCGACAGGCTTGCCGGGGCCGCCAAGGACAAATCAACCCGACAAGGCTCACCGCTCCACCGCACAGCGACGCCAATCACCTATCAATGCGGTGTCGAGCCCCCGAGTAGATTAAATGGCTTCTAGTAAGCACATGGCAGCCATTTGGACGGAAGATTACCTCTATACACTAGTACAACGAGGTGCTATTCAAACAGTTTTTAACCCCTTTCCGCAATGGCATTTGGAACCGTCGCCTAGTGAGTGACAGCGATAGGGGGGTCCTCCCCACACGACACAGAAATCGTCGGGGATATGGCCCTCCTGGCACACACGCTCGGCAAAATGAGTTTCTATGCGACCAACGAGCTCTCAAATACGGAAATATGTACAGTAGAGCTAAAAATACAATTATACAGGCGAAATTGTTTCCGGTCGCAAGTACATCCCACACAGTCGGTCCTAGCTAAAGATGAAGCAGGATGCCCAAAGAACAAGTCCCCTATCCTGGCACAAGGCCTAGATGCGGAAAATGGATGAACCTCACCTCAGGTTCGCGGCCAAGAGCATGTACACATGCTACGAGATGGACATGAGGATCGTTGACATGAGGAAGTGCCTCGTTACCCAAATCGATGAGCCCGGATCGAGCCACAAGCAGAGCAAGCGTCACAAGAAGTAGATGATGATCAGATGATCGTTTATGCTAGTTAATCATGCATGTAATATATAGTTTACTTTATTGGTGTGTGGAAATGTCATGTGTGTAGTAGCCACCTATGTAATTATGCATGTACTAGTTTACTTTGGTGTGTGCAATAGTAGCCACCTATGTAACTGGATGTTTAATTTGATTATGCAACCATGTCCTTATAAGTGTCTATATAATGTTGTTGTTCTATATGCAATCCCATCGCACAACACACACATCTTATTAGCAGCAACCGTATGTGTTATTAGCGGTCTTCCCACACATTTCTGATTACGAACTTGTTTGCCGCGTATCACACAAAACTTGTTATATCGAACCGTTTCTATTCTCTTGTCTCAACACAAACAGTTCATCCTAGCGAACCGCATGCTGTATATCACACACACATTTGATCTGCCTGGCCGTTTCTTTTGTGTTTCCTAATCACAAACAGTTCATTCGAGTGAACCATATGCCGTATATCGCACACACCTTCATCTGGCTACCCGTTTCTTTTGTTCCTCTTTATCGCAAATTGTTAATTGAACTGAACCGTATGCCCTACATCACACACGCAACTAAAATCTAAACCGTGTTTTATGCATCCTCCATCGCAAATGTTTTGCACCTTTTTGACGATTTTTACACCACCATTTGCGATTATTGCATCGCACACAGTTGCATCGAAGTGTCTCTGATCATAGTGTCACGTTAGCAGCATCTTGCAGTAGTGATATGACACCCGTCTTGAGGCGTGCCAAGCAGATAAGAAGAATATGATTAAGCGGCGCGGCAGGCTTGCCGGGCTGCATCCTCAACACGACACCTAGCAGTGCATTTAATGCATTTTGTCCTAACTACCACAGTTAGGTATGATAGCACTGTTAGCTATTTAATAACTAGATAATGACTGTTTTGCCACTGTGGTTACCCCATAGCCTTTAGAAGGAGGGCCATGGCAAACTAGAGAAGGATTCGGACCCTAGCACATTTGTACGCGCGCATAGCTGCTCTCCCCGAGGCGACCTTGGCGGGCTCGAGTGCTGCGTGCCCATCGTGATCCTTCCCTCAATCCACCAAAGCAGCAGTAGGGTCTTATGCTTCTCAGCGGCCAGAACCTGGGTAAAAACCACCCACGTCACCATTGTCGTGCTGCTTCATGGCTTCAACTCTTTGTGCAATGTGACCTTACCCCTTGTCGAACCAGAAGGGGTCGATGGCCCCATAGGTGATCGTGTTCCACCACGACATCTTTGGCGCGCCACGTAGGGGGTCGGGCGCTTGCGCGAATCTGAGGTTGTGAACAGCGCGCCAATCTTCATCATCATCTCCTTCATCGTTAGCCTCATCATCCATGGTGCCCAAGAAGAAGCCCGGCGCAACAGCTCATCCTTGCACTTCAAAAACACCCTCGCACACAGCTGCTGATGCCATAGGAGTAGCGACAGCGTTGGGAGACGCATGTGCCGTAGGTGACACAACCAGCGCAGGTGGCGCTGTCGTCGTGCCCCCCATGGCCTAAGTGGGAGCGCAAGATGCCGGGGGAGGGATACATCAATGACACCCCACAACCGTGGTTTGCAGGACGC